>NC_136069.1:173361599-173601599 GCF_964261635.1 Lissotriton helveticus
CATGTCACCTTTGCTCATCTCACCTCTTCTCATCTCACCTCTGTTCAACTCTGCTCACCTCCGCTCATCTCACCTCATCTCACCTCTACTCATCTCTGCTCATCCCGCCTCTGCTCATCTCAACTCTGCTCAACTCACCTCTGATCAGCTCATCTCAGCTCATCTCACCTCTGCTCATCTCACCTCTGCTCATCTCACCTCTGCTCATCACATCTATGCTCATTTCACCTCTGCTCATCTCACATCATCTCACCTCTGCTCATCTCACCTCTGCTCATCTCATCTCATCTCACCGCTGCTCAGCTCATCTCACCTCATCTCATCTCACCTCTGCTCATCTCACCTCTGCTCATCTCACCTCTGCTCACCTCTGCTCATTTCACCTCTGCTCGCCTCTGCTCATATCACCTCATCTCACCTCTGCTCCTCTCACCTCTGCTCATCTCACCTCATCTCACCTCTGCTCATCTCACCTCTGCTCATCTCACCTCTGCTCACCTCTGCTCATTTCACCTCTGCTCGCCTCTGCTCATCTCACCTCATCTCACCTCTGCTCATCTCACCTCTGCTCATCTCACCTCTGCTCATCTTACCTCTGTTCATCTCTGCTCACCTCTGCTCATCTCACCTCATCTCACCTCTGCTCATCTCTGCTCATCTCACCTCTACTCATCTCAACTCCGCTCATCTCACCTCTGATCAGCTCATCTCACCTCTGCTCATCTCACCTCTGCTCATCTCACCTCCGCTCATCTCATCTATGCTCATTTCACCTCTGCTCATCTCAACTCATCTCACCTCTGCTCATCTCACCTCTGCTCATCTCATCTCACCTCTGCTCAGCTCATCTCACCTCATCTCACCTCTGCTCATCTCACCTCTGCTCACCTCTGCTCATCTCACCTCTGCTCGCCTCTGCTCATAGCACCTCATCTCACCTCTGCTCAACTCACCTCATCTCACCTCTGCTCATCTCACCTCTAAACATCTCACCTCTGCTCATCTCACCTCTGCTCATCTCATCTCAGCTCATCTCACCTCTGCTCAGCTCATCTCACCTCATCTCACCTCTGCTCTTCTCACCTCTGCTCATCTCACCTCAGCTCACCTCTGCTCATCTCACCTCTGTTCGCCTCTGCTCATAGCACCTCATCTCACCTCTGCTCAACTCACCTCGTCTCACCTCTGCTCAGCTCATCTCACCTCATCTCACCTCTGCTCATCTCATCTCTGCTCATCTCACCTCATCTCACCTCTGCTCATCTCACCTCTGCTCATATCACCTCATCTCACCTCTGCTCATCTCACCTCTGCTCATCTCACCTCTGCTCATCTCAACTCTGCTCATCTCACCTCTGCTCATCTCACCTCTGCTCATCTCACCTCTGCTCATCTTACCACTGTTCATCTCTGCTCACCTCTGCTCATCTCACCTCTGCTCAACTCACCTCATCTCACCTCTGCTCATCTCACCTCTGCTCATCTCATCTCATCTCTTCACATCTCAGCTCTTCTTATCTCACCTCTGCTCATCTCACCTCTGCTCATCTCACCTCTGCTCATCTCACCTCTGCTCATCTCACCTCATCTCACCTCTGCTCATCTCACCTCTGCTCATCTCACCTCTGCTCATCTCACCTCATCTCACCTCTGCTCATCTCACCTCTGCTCATCTCATCTCTTCTCATCTCAACTCATTTCACCTCTGCTCAGCTCATCTCTGCTCATCTCATCTCAGCTCATCTCAACTCTGCTCAGCTCATCTCAGCTCATCTCACCTCATCTCACCTCTGCTCATCTCACCTCTGCTCATCTCACCTCTGCTCGCCTCTGCTCATAGCACCTCATCACACCTCTGCTCAACTCACCTCATCTCACCTCTGCTCATCTCACCTCTGCTCATCTCATCTCATCTCTTCTCATCTCACCTCTTCTCATCTCACCTCTGCTCATCTCAACTCTGCTCATCCCAACTCTGATCAGCTCATCTCAGCTCATCTCACCTCTGCTCATCTCACCTCTGCTCATCTCACCTCTGCTCATCTCACCTCTGCTCATCTCATCTATGCTCATTTCACCTCTGCTCATCTCACCTCATCTCACCTCTGCTCATCTCACCTCTGCTCATCTCATCTCAGCTCATCTCACCTCTGCTCAGCTCATCTCACCTCATCTCACCTCTGCTCAACTCATCTCTTCTCATCTCACCTCATCTCATCTCTGCTCATCTCACCTCATCTCACCTCTGCTCATCTCACCTCTGCTCATCTCACCTCTGCTCATCTTACCACTGTTCATCTCTGCTCACCTCTGCTCATCTCACCTCTGCTCATCTCTGCTCATCGCACCTCTGCTCATCTCAACTCTGCTCATCTCACCTCTGATCAGCTCATCTCAGCTCATCTCACCTCTGCTCATCTCACCTCTGCTCATCTCACCCCTGCTCATCTCACCTCGGCTCATCTCATCTATGCTCATTTCACCTCTGCTCATCTCACCTCATCTCACCTCTGCTCATCTCACCTCTGCTCATCTCATCTCAGCTCATCTCACCTCTGCTCAGCTCATCTCACCTCATCTCACCTCTGCTGATCTCACCTCTGCTCACCTCTGCTCATCTCACCTCTGCTCGCCTCTGCTCATAGCACCTCATCTCACCTCTGCTCAACTCATCTCATCTCTTCTCATCTCACCTCTTCTCATCTCACCTCTGCTCTTCTCACCTCTGCTCATCTCAACTCATCTCAACTCTGCTCATCTCACCTCTGCTCATCTCACCTCATCTCACCTCTGCTCATCTCACCTCTGCTCATCTCACCTCATCTCACCTCTGCTCATCTCACCTCTGCTCATCTCACCTCTGTTCATCTCTGCTCACCTCTGCTCATCTCACCTCATCTCACCTCTGCTCATCTCTGCTCATCTCACCTCTGCTCATCTCAACTCTGCTCAGCTCACCTCTGATCAGCTCATCTCAGCTCATCTCACCTCTGCTCATCTCACCTCTGCTCATCTCACCTCTGCTCATCTCATCTATGCTCATTTCACCTCTGCTCATCTTACCTCATCTCACCTCTGCTCATCTCACCTCTGCTCATCTCATCTCATCTCAGCTCATCTCACCTCTGCTCAGCTCATCTCACCTCATCTCACCTCTGCTCATCTCACCTCTGCTCATCTCACCTCTGCTCATCTCACCTCTGCTCATCTCACCTCTGCTCGCCTCTGCTCATATCACCTCATCTCACCTCTGCTCATCTCACCCCATCTCACCTCTGTTCATCTCACCTCTGCTCATCTCACCTTTGCTCATCTCATCTCTTCTCTTCTTATCTCATCTCATCTATTCTCATCTCACCTCTTCTCACCTCACCTCTGCTCATCTCACCTCATCTCACCTCTGCTCATCTCAGCTCATCTCACCTCTGCTCATCTCACCTCATCTCACCTCTTCTCATCTCACTACTGCTCGACTCTGCTCATCTCACCTCATCTCACCGCTGCTCATCTCACCTCTGTTAATCTCATCTCATGTCAGCTCATCTCACCTCATCTCACCTCTGTTCATCTCTCCTCTGCTCATATCACCTCTTCACATCTCACCTCTGGTCAACTCACCTCTGCTCATCTCACCTCTGCTCATCTCTGCTCATCTCACCTCATCTCACCTCTGCTCATCTCACCTCTGGTCATCTCACCTCTTCTCATCTCACCTCTGCTCATCTCACCTCTTCTCATCTCACCTCTGCTCATTTCACCTCATCTCACCTCTGCTCATCTCACCTCTGCTCAGCTCATCTCACCTCTGCTCATCTCACCTCATCTCACCTCTGTCATCTCACCTCTGCTCATCTCACCTCTGCTCATCTCACCTCTGCTCATCTCACCTCATGTCACCTTTGCTCATCTCACCTCTTCTCATCTCACCTCTGTTCATCTCTGCTCACCTCCGCTCATCTCACCTCATCTCACCTCTACTCATCTCTGCTCATCCCGCCTCTGCTCATCTCAACTCTGCTCATCTCACCTCTGATCAGCTCATCTCAGCTCATCTCACCTCTGCTCATCTCACCTCTGCTCATCTCACCTCTGCTCATCACATCTATGCTCATTTCACCTCTGCTCATCTCACATCATCTCACCTCTGCTCATCTCACCTCTGCTCATCTCACCTCTGCTCACCTCGGCTCATTTCACCTCTGCTCGCCTCTGCTCATATCACCTCATCTCACCTCTGCTCATCTCACCTCATCTCACCTCTGCTCATCTCACCTCTGCTCATCTCACCTCTGCTCATCTCACCTCTGCTCATCTTACCTCTGTTCATCTCTGCTCACCTCTGCTCATCTCACCTCATCTCACCTCTGCTCATCTCTGCTCATCTCACCTCTACTCATCTCAACTCTGCTCATCTCACCTCTGATCAGCTCATCTCACCTCTGCTCATCTCACCTCTGCTCATCTCACCTCCGCTCATCTCATCTATGCTCATTTCACCTCTGCTCATCTCAACTCATCTCACCTCTGCTCATCTCACCTCTGCTCATCTCATCTCACCTCTGCTCAGCTCATCTCACCTCATCTCACCTCTGCTCATCTCATCTCACCTCTGCTCATCTCACCTCTGCTCACCTCTGCTCATCTCACCTCTGCTCGCCTCTGCTCATAGCACCTCATCTCACCTCTGCTCAACTCACCTCATCTCACCTCTGCTCATCTCACCTCTAAACATCTCACCTCTGCTCATCTCACCTCTGCTCATCTCATCTCAGCTCATCTCACCTCTGCTCAGCTCATCTCACCTCATCTCACCTCTGCTCATCTCACCTCTGCTCATCTCACCTCAGCTCACCTCTGCTCATCTCACCTCTGTTCGCCTCTGCTCATAGCACCTCATCTCACCTCTGCTCAACTCACCTCATCTCAACTCTGCTCATCTCACCTCTGATCAGCTCATCTCATCTATGCTCATTTCACCTCTGCTCATCTCAACTCATCTCACCTCTGCTCATCTCACCTCTGCTCATCTCATCTGACCTCTGCTCAGCTCATCTCACCTCATCTCATGTCTGCTCATCTCACCTCTGCTCATCTCACCTCTGCTCATCTCACCTCTGCTCATCTCACCTCTGCTCGCCTCTGCTCATAGCACCTCATCTCACCTCTGCTCAACATACCATATCTCATCTCTGCTCATCTCACCTCCAAACATCTCACCTCTGCTCATCTCACCTCTGCTCATCTTATCTCAGCTCATCTCACCTCTGCTCAGCTCATCTCACCTCATCTCACCTCTGCTCATCTCACCTCTGCTCATCTCACCTCAGCTCACCTCTGCTCATCTCACCTCTGCTCGCCTCCGCTCATAGCACCTCATCTCACCTCTGCTCAACTCACCTCATCTCACCTCTGCTCAGCTCATCTCACCTCATCTCACCTCTGCTCATCTCATCTCTTCTCATCTCACCTCAGCTCACCTCTGCTCATCTCACCTCTGCTCGCCTCCGCTCATAGCACCTCATCTCACCTCTGCTCAACTCACCTCATCTCACCTCTGCTCAGCTCATCTCACCTCATCTCACCTCTGCTCATCTCATCTCTTCTCATCTCACCTCATCTCATCTCTGCTCATCTCACCTCATCTCACCTCTGCTCATCTCACCTCTGCTCATCTCACCTCTGCTCATCTTACCACTGTTCATCTCTGCTCACCTCTGCTCATCTCACCTCTGCTCATCTCTGCTCATCACACCTCTGCTCATCTCACCTCTGCTCATCTCACCTCTGCTCATCTTACCTCTGCTCATCTCACCTCTGCTCATCTCATCTATGCTCATTTCACCTCTGCTCATCTCACCTCATCTCACCTCTGCTCATCTCACCTCTGCTCATCTCATCTCACCTCTTCTCATCTCACCTCTGCTCATCTCAACTCTGCTCATCTCACTTCTGATCAGCAGCTCATCTCAGCTCATCTCACCTCTGCTCATCTCACCTCTGCTCATCTCACCTCTGCTCATCTTACCTCTGCTCATCTCACCTCTGCTCATCTCATCTATGCTCATTTCACCTCTGCTCATCTCACCTCATCTCACCTCTGCTCATCTCACCTCTGCTCATCTCATATCACCTCATCTCACCTCTGCTCATCTCACCTCATCTCACTTCTGCTCTGCTCATCTCATCTCATCTCTTCTCATCTCATCTCTTCTCATCTCACCTCTGCTCATCTCACCTCATCTCACCTCTGCTCATCTCACCTTTGCTCATCTCACCTCTGCTCATCTCACCTCTGCTCATCTCACCTCATCTCACCTCTGCTCATCTCACCTCTGCTCATCTCACCTCTGTTCATCTCTGCTCACCTCTGCGCATCTCACCTCATCTCACCACTGCTCATCTCTGCTCATCTCGCCTCTGCTCATCTCAACTCTGCTCATCTCACCTCTGATCAGCTCATCTCAGCTCATCTCACATCTGCTCATCTCACCTCTGCTCATCTCACCTCTGCTCATCTCACCTCTGCTCATCTCATCTATGCTCATTTCACCTCTGCTCATCTCACCTCATCTCACCTCTGCTCATCTCACCTCTGCTCATCTCATCTCAGCTCATCTCACCTCTGCTCATCTCATCTCAGCTCATCTCACCTCTGCTCAGCTCATCTCACCTCATCTCACCTCTGCTCACCTCACCTCTGCTCATCTCACCTCTGCTCACCTCTGCTCATCTCACCTCTGCTCATCTCACCTCTGCTCATCTCACCTCTGCTCACCTCTGCTCATCTCACCTCTGCTCGTCTCTGCTAATATCACCTCATCTCACCTCTGCTCATCTCACCTCTGCTCATCTCACCTCTGCTCATCTCACTACTGCTCACCTCTGCTCATCTCACCTCATCTCACCTCTGCTCATCTCACCTCTGTTAATCTCATCTCATCTCTGCTCATCTCACCTCATCTCACCTCTGCTCATCTCACCTCTGCTCATCTCACCTCATCTCACCTCTGCTCATCTCACCTCTGCTCATCTCTGGTCATCTCACCTCATCTCACCTCTGCTCATCTCACCTCTGCTCATCTCACCTCTGCTCATCTTACCTCTGTTCATCTCTGCTCACCTCTGCTCATCTCACCTCATCTCACCTCTGCTCATCTCTGCTCATCTCACCTCTGCTCATCTCAACTCTGCTCATCTCACCTCTGATCAGCTCATCTCATCTATGCTCATTTCACCTCTGCTCATCTCAACTCATCTCACCTCTGCTCATCTCACCTCTGCTCATCTCACCTCTGCTCATCTCATCTGACCTCTGCTCAGCTCATCTCACCTCATCTCATGTCTGCTCATCTCACCTCTGCTCATCTCACCTCTGCTCATCTCACCTCTGCTCATCTCGCCTCTGCTCATAGCACCTCATCTCACCTCTGCTCAACATACCTCATCTCATCTCTGCTCATCTCACCTCCAAACATCTCACCTCTGCTCATCTCACCTCTGCTCATCTTATCTCAGCTCATCTCACCTCTGCTCAGCTCATCTCACCTCATCTCACCTCTGCTCATCTCACCTCTGCTCATCTCACCTCAGCTCACCTCTGCTCATCTCACCTCTGCTCGCCTCCGCTCATAGCACCTCATCTCACCTCTGCTCAACTCACCTCTGCTCAGCTCATCTCACCTCTTCTCACCTCTGCTCATCTCATCTCTTCTCATCTCACCTCAGCTCACCTCTGCTCATCTCACCTCTGCTCGCCTCCGCTCATAGCACCTCATCTCACCTCTGCTCAACTCACCTCATCTCACCTCTGCTCAGCTCATCTCACCTCATCTCACCTCTGCTCATCTCATCTCTTCTCATCTCACCTCATCTCATCTCTGCTCATCTCACCTCATCTCACCTCTGCTCGTCTCACCTCTGCTCATCTCACCTCTGCTCATCTTACCACTGTTCATCTCTGCTCACCTCTGCTCATCTCACCTCTGCTCATCTCTGCTCATCGCACCTCTGCTCATCTCACCTCTGCTCATCTCACCTCTGCTCATCTTACCTCTGCTCATCTCGCCTCTGCTCATCTCATCTATGCTCATTTCACCTCTGCTCATCTCACCTCATCTCACCTCTGCTCATCTCACCTCTGCTCATCTCATCTCACCTCTTCTCATCTCACCTCTGCTCATCTCAACTCTGCTCATCTCACCTCTGATCAGCAGCTCATCTCAGCTCATCTCACCTCTGCTCATCTCACCTCTGCTCATCTCACCTCTGCTCATCTTACCTCTGCTCATCTCACCTATGCTCATCTCATCTATGCTCATTTCACCTCTGCTCATCTCACCTCATCTCACCTCTGCTCATCTCACCTCTGCTCATCTCATCTCAGCTCATCTCACCTCTGCTCAGCTCATCTCACCTCATCTCACCTCTGCTGATCTCACCTCTGCTCACCTCTGCTCATCTCACCTCTGCTCGCCTCTGCTCATAGCACCTCATCTCACCTCTGCTCAACTCATCTCATCTCTTCTCATCTCACCTCTTCTCATCTCACCTCTGCTCTTCTCACCTCTGCTCATCTCAACTCATCTCACCTCTGCTCATCTCACCTCTGCTCATCTCACCTCATCTCACCTCTGCTCATCTCACCTCTGCTCATCTCACCTCTGCTCATCTCACCTCATCTCACCTCTGCTCATCTCACCTCTGCTCATCTCACCTCTGTTCATCTCTGCTCACCTCTGCTCATCTCACCTCAGCTCACCTCTGCTCATCTCTGCTCATCTCACCTCTGCTCATCTCAACTCTGCTCAGCTCACCTCTGATCAGCTCATCTCAGCTCATCTCACCTCTGCTCATCTCACCTCTGCTCATCTCACCTCTGCTCATCTCATCTATGCTCATTTCACCTCTGCTCATCTTACCTCATCTCACCTCTGCTCATCTCACCTCTGCTCATCTCATCTCATCTCAGCTCATCTCACCCCTGCTCAGCTCATCTCACCTCATCTCACCTCTGCTCATCTCACCTCTGCTCATCTCACCTCTGCTCATCTCACCTCTGCTCATCTCACCTCTGCTCGCCTCTGCTCATATCACCTCATCTCACCTCTGCTCATCTCACCCCATCTCACCTCTGTTCATCTCACCTCTGCTCATCTCACCTCTGCTCATCTCATCTCTTCTCTTCTCTTCTCATCTCATCTATTCTCATCTCACCTCTTCTCATCTCACCTCTGCTCATCTCACCTCATCTCACCTCTGCTCATCTCAGCTCATCTCACCACTGCTCATCTCACCTCATCTCACCTCTTCTCATCTCACTACTGCTCGACTCTGCTCATCTCACCTCATCTCACCGCTGCTCATCTCACCTCTGTTAATCTCATCTCATGTCAGCTCATCTCACCTCATCTCACCTCTGCTCATCTCTCCTCTGCTCATATCACCTCTTCACATCTCACCTCTGGTCAACTCACCTCTGCTCATCTCACCTCTGCTCATCTCTGCTCATCTCACCTCATCTCACCTCTGCTCATCTCACCTCTGCTCATCTCACCTCTTCTCATCTCACCTCTGCTCATCTCACCTCTTCTCATCTCACCTCTGCTCATCTCACCTCATCTCACCTCTGCTCATCTCACCTCTGCTCAGCTCATCTCACCTCTGCTCATCTCACCTCATCTCACCTCTGTCATCTCACCTCTGCTCATCTCACTTCTGCTCATCTCACCTCTGCTCATCTCACCTCATGTCACCTTTGCTCATCTCACCTCTTCTCATCTCACCTCTGTTCAACTCTGCTCACCTCCGCTCATCTCACCTCATCTCACCTCTACTCATCTCTGCTCATCCCGCCTCTGCTCATCTCAACTCTGCTCAACTCACCTCTGATCAGCTCATCTCAGCTCATCTCACCTCTGCTCATCTCACCTCTGCTCATCTCACCTCTGCTCATCACATCTATGCTCATTTCACCTCTGCTCATCTCACATCATCTCACCTCTGCTCATCTCACCTCTGCTCATCTCATCTCATCTCATCTCACCGCTGCTCAGCTCATCTCACCTCATCTCACCTCTGCTCATCTCACCTCTGCTCATCTCACCTCTGCTCACCTCTGCTCATTTCACCTGTGCTCGCCTCTGCTCATATCACCTCATCTCACCTCTGCTCATCTCACCTCTGCTCATCTCACCTCATCTCACCTCTGCTCATCTCACCTCTGCTCATCTCACCTCTGCTCACCTCTGCTCATTTCACCTCTGCTCGCCTCTGCTCATCTCACCTCATCTCACCTCTGCTCATCTCACCTCTGCTCATCTCACCTCTGCTCATCTTACCTCTGTTCATCTCTGCTCACCTCTGCTCATCTCACCTCATCTCACCTCTGCTCATCTCTGCTCATCTCACCTCTACTCATCTCAACTCTGCTCATCTCACCTCTGATCAGCTCATCTCACCTCTGCTCATCTCACCTCTGCTCATCTCACCTCCGCTCATCTCATCTATGCTCATTTCACCTCTGCTCATCTCAACTCATCTCACCTCTGCTCATCTCACCTCTGCTCATCTCATCTCACCTCTGCTCAGCTCATCTCACCTCATCTCACCTCTGCTCATCTCACCTCTGCTCATCTCACCTCTGCTCACCTCTGCTCATCTCACCTCTGCTCGCCTCTGCTCATAGCACCTCATCTCACCTCTGCTCAACTCACCTCATCTCACCTCTGCTCATCTCACCTCTAAACATCTCACCTCTGCTCATCTCACCTCTGCTCATCTCATCTCAGCTCATCTCACCTCTGCTCAGCTCATCTCACCTCATCTCACCTCTGCTCTTCTCACCTCTGCTCATCTCACCTCAGCTCACCTCTGCTCATCTCACCTCTGTTCGCCTCTGCTCATAGCACCTCATCTCACCTCTGCTCAACTCACCTCATCTCACCTCTGCTCAGCTCATCTCACCTCATCTCACCTCTGCTCATCTCATCTCTGCTCATCTCACCTCATCTCACCTCTGCTCATCTCACCTCTGCTCATATCACCTCATCTCACCTCTGCTCATCTCACCTCTGCTCATCTCACCTCTGCTCATCTCAACTCTGCTCATCTCACCTCTGCTCATCTCACCTCTGCTCATCTCACCTCTGCTCATCTTACCACTGTTCATCTCTGCTCACCTCTGCTCATCTCACCTCTGCTCAACTCACCTCATCTCACCTCTGCTCATCTCACCTCTGCTCATCTCATCTCATCTCTTCACATCTCAGCTCTTCTTATCTCACCTCTGCTCATCTCACCTCTGCTCATCTCACCTCTGCTCATCTCACCTCTGCTCATCTCACCTCATCTCACCTCTGCTCATCTCACCTCTGCTCATCTCACCTCTGCTCATCTCACCTCATCTCACCTCTGCTCATCTCACCTCTGCTCATCTCATCTCTTCTCATCTCAACTCATTTCACCTCTGCTCAGCTCATCTCTGCTCATCTCATCTCAGCTCATCTCAACTCTGCTCAGCTCATCTCACCTCATCTCACCTCTGCTCATCTCACCTCTGCTCATCTCACCTCTGCTCGCCTCTGCTCATAGCACCTCATCACACCTCTGCTCAACTCACCTCATCTCACCTCTGCTCATCTCACCTCTGCTCATCTCATCTCATCTCTTCTCATCTCACCTCTTCTCATCTCACCTCTGCTCATCTCAACTCTGCTCATCTCAACTCTGATCAGCTCATCTCAGCTCATCTCACCTCTGCTCATCTCACCTCTGCTCATCTCACCTCTGCTCATCTCACCTCTGCTCATCTCATCTATGCTCATTTCACCTCTGCTCATCTCACCTCATCTCACCTCTGCTCATCTCACCTCTGCTCATCTCATCTCAGCTCATCTCACCTCTGCTCAGCTCATCTCACCTTATCTCACCTCTGCTCATCTCATCTCTTCTCATCTCACCTCATCTCATCTCTGCTCATCTCACCTCATCTCACCTCTGCTCATCTCACCTCTGCTCATCTCACCTCTGCTCATCTTACCACTGTTCATCTCTGCTCACCTCTGCTCATCTCACCTCTGCTCATCTCTGCTCATCGCACCTCTGCTCATCTCAACTCTGCTCATCTCACCTCTGATCAGCTCATCTCAGCTCATCTCACCTCTGCTCATCTCACCTCTGCTCATCTCACCCCTGCTCATCTCACCTCGGCTCATCTCATCTATGCTCATTTCACCTCTGCTCATCTCACCTCATCTCACCTCTGCTCATCTCACCTCTGCTCATCTCATCTCAGCTCATCTCACCTCTGCTCAGCTCATCTCACCTCATCTCACCTCTGCTGATCTCACCTCTGCTCACCTCTGCTCATCTCACCTCTGCTCGCCTCTGCTCATAGCACCTCATCTCACCTCTGCTCAACTCATCTCATCTCTTCTCATCTCACCTCTTCTCATCTCACCCCTGCTCTTCTCACCTCTGCTCATCTCAACTCATCTCAACTCTGCTCATCTCACCTCTGCTCATCTCACCTCATCTCACCTCTGCTCATCTCACCTCTGCTCATCTCACCTCATCTCACCTCTGCTCATCTCACCTCTGCTCATCTCACCTCTGTTCATCTCTGCTCACCTCTGCTCATCTCACCTCATCTCACCTCTGCTCATCTCTGCTCATCTCACCTCTGCTCATCTCAACTCTGCTCAGCTCACCTCTGATCAGCTCATCTCAGCTCATCTCACCTCTGCTCATCTCACCTCTGCTCATCTCACCTCTGCTCATCTCATCTATGCTCATTTCACCTCTGCTCATCTTACCTCATCTCACCTCTGCTCATCTCACCTCTGCTCATCTCATCTCATCTCAGCTCATCTCACCTCTGCTCAGCTCATCTCACCTCATCTCACCTCTGCTCATCTCACCTCTGCTCATCTCACCTCTGCTCATCTCACCTCTGCTCATCTCACCTCTGCTCGCCTCTGCTCATATCACCTCATCTCACCTCTGCTCATCTCACCCCATCTCACCTCTGTTCATCTCACCTCTGCTCATCTCACCTTTGCTCATCTCATCTCTTCTCTTCTTTTCTCATCTCATCTATTCTCATCTCACCTCACCTCTTCTCATCTCACCTCTGCTCATCTCACCTCATCTCACCTCTGCTCATCTCAGCTCATCTCACCTCTGCTCATCTCACCTCATCTCACCTCTTCTCATCTCACTACTGCTCGACTCTGCTCATCTCACCTCATCTCACCGCTGCTCATCTCACCTCTGTTAATCTCATCTCATGTCAGCTCATCTCACCTCATCTCACCTCTGCTCATCTCTCCTCTGCTCATATCACCTCTTCACATCTCACCTCTGGTCAACTCACCTCTGCTCATCTCACCTCTGCTCATCTCTGCTCATCTCACCTCATCTCACCTCTGCTCATCTCACCTCTGCTCATCTCACCTCTTCTCATCTCACCTCTGCTCATCTCACCTCTTCTCATCTCACCTCTGCTCATTTCACCTCATCTCACCTCTGCTCATCTCACCTCTGCTCAGCTCATCTCACCTCTGCTCATCTCACCTCATCTCACCTCTGTCATCTCACCTCTGCTCATCTCACCTCTGCTCATCTCACCTCTGCTCATCTCACCTCATGTCACCTTTGCTCATCTCACCTCTTCTCATCTCACCTCTGTTCATCTCTGCTCACCTCCGCTCATCTCACCTCATCTCACCTCTACTCATCTCTGCTCATCCCGCCTCTGCTCATCTCAACTCTGCTCATCTCACCTCTGATCAGCTCATCTCAGCTCATCTCACCTCTGCTCATCTCACCTCTGCTCATCTCACCTCTGCTCATCACATCTATGCTCATTTCACCTCTGCTCATCTCACATCATCTCACCTCTGCTCATCTCACCTCTGCTCATCTCATCTCATCTCAGCTCATCTCACCGCTACTCAGCTCATCTCACCTCATCTCACCTCTGCTCATCTCACCTCTGCTCATCTCACCTCTGCTCACCTCTGCTCATTTCACCTCTGCTCGCCTCTGCTCATATCACTTCATCTCACCTCTGCTCATCTCACCTCATCTCACCTCTGATCATCTCACCTCTGCTCATCTCACCTCTGCTCATCTCACCTCTGCTCATCTCACCTCTGCTCATCTTACCTCTGTTCATCTCTGCTCACCTCTGCTCATCTCACCTCATCTCACCTCTGCTCATCTCTGCTCATCTCACCTCTACTCATCTCAACTCTGCTCATCTCACCTCTGATCAGCTCATCTCACCTCTGCTCATCTCACCTCTGCTCATCTCACCTCCGCTCATCTCATCTATGCTCATTTCACCTCTGCTCATCTCAACTCATCTCACCTCTGCTCATCTCACCTCTGCTCATCTCATCTCACCTCTGCTCAGCTCATCTCACCTCATCTCACCTCTGCTCATCTCATCTCACCTCTGCTCATCTCACCTCTGCTCACCTCTGCTCATCTCACCTCTGCTCGCCTCTGCTCATAGCACCTCATCTCACCTCTGCTCAACTCACCTCATCTCACCTCTGCTCATCTCACCTCTAAACATCTCACCTCTGCTCATCTCACCTCTGCTCATCTCATCTCAGCTCATCTCACCTCTGCTCAGCTCATCTCACCTCATCTCACCTCTGCTCATCTCACCTCTGCTCATCTCACCTCAGCTCACCTCTGCTCATCTCACCTCTGTTCGCCTCTGCTCATAGCACCTCATCTCACCTCTGCTCAACTCACCTCATCTCACCTCTGCTCAGCTCATCTCACCTCATCTCACCTCTGCTCATCTCATCTCTGCTCATCTCACCTCATCTCACCTCTGCTCATATCACCTCATCTCACCTCTGCTCATCTCACCTCTGCTCATCTCACCTCTGCTCATCTCAACTCTGCTCATCTCACCTCTGCTCATCTCACCTCTGCTCATCTCACCTCTGCTCATCTTACCACTGTTCATCTCTGCTCACCTCTGCTCATCTCACCTCTGCTCAACTCACCTCATCTCACCTCTGCTCATCTCACCTCTGCTCATCTCATCTCATCTCTTCACATCTCAGCTCTTCTTATCTCACCTCTGCTCATCTCACCTCTGCTCATCTCACCTCTGCTCATCTCACCTCTGCTCATCTCACCTCTGCTCATCTCACCTCTGCTCATCTCACCTCATCTCACCTCTGCTCATCTCACCTCTGCTCATCTCATCTCTTCTCATCTCAACTCATTTCACCTCTGCTCAGCTCATCTCTGCTCATCTCATCTCAGCTCATCTCAACTCAGCTCATCTCACCTCATCTCACCTCTGCTCATCTCACCTCTGCTCGCCTCTGCTCATAGCACCTCATCACACCTCTGCTCAACTCACCTCATCTCACCTCTGCTCATCTCACCTCTGCTCATCTCATCTCATCTCTTCTCATCTCACCTCTTCTCATCTCACCTCTGCTCATCCCAACTCTGCTCATCTCAACTCTGATCAGCTCATCTCAGCTCATCTCACCTCTGCTCATCTCACCTCTGCTCATCTCACCTCTGCTCATCTCACCTCTGCTCATCTCATCTATGCTCATTTCACCTCTGCTCATCTCACCTCATCTCACCTCTGCTCATCTCACCTCTGCTCATCTCATCTCAGCTCATCTCACCTCTGCTCAGCTCATCTCACTTCATCTCACCTCTGCTCATCTCACCTCTGCTCACCTCTGCTCATCTCACCTCTGCTCGCCTCTGCTCATAGCACCTCATCTCATCTCTGCTCAACTTACCTCATCTCACCTCTGTTCATCTCACCTCTGCTCATCTCATCTCTTCTCATCTCACCTCACCTCTTCTCATCTCACCTCTGCTCTTCTCACCTCTGCTCATCTCACCTCATCTAACCTCTACTCATCTCACCTCTGCTCATCTCACCTCATCTCACCTCTGCTCATCTCACCTCTGCTCATCTCACCTCTACTCATCTCACCTCATCTCACCTCTGCTCATCTCACCTCTGCTCATCTCACCTCTGTTCATCTCTGCTCACCTCTGCTCATCTCACCTCATCTCACCTCTGCGCATCTCTGCTCATATCACCTCTGCTCATCTTAACTGTGCTCATCTCACCTCTGATCAGCTCATCTCAGCTCATCTCACCTCTGCTCATCTCACCTCTGCTCATCTCACCTCTGCTCATCTCATCTATGCTCAATTCACCTCTGCTCATCTCACCTCATCTCACCTCTACTCATCTCACCTCTGCTCATCTCATCTCAGCTCATTTCACCTCTGCTCAGCTCATCTCACCTCATCTCACCTCTGCTCATCTCACCTCTGCTCACCTCTGCTCATCTCACCTCTGCTCACCACTGCTCATATCACCTCATCTCACCTCTGCTCATCTCCCCTCATCTCACCTCTGCTCATCTCACCTCATCTCACCTCTGCTCATCTCACCTCTGCTCATCTCACCTCATCTCACCTCTGCTCATCTCACCTCATCTCACCTCTGCTCATCTCACCTCTGCTAATATCACTACTGCTCACCTCTGCTCATCTTACCTCATCTCACTGTGGAAAAGTAAATTTTGTCATGTTCTGTGTCCCTACGTGTCATCCATCATATGTTATGTGTGCATGACCAATATGCATATGTTATTCCCCATGTCCGATTCAAGACGCAATTACAGTTGTGTCCACCTCTGATCTGCCATTTCCTAGTCCTCATGAGTAATATGAGTGTCAGGCCTATGTAAAGTTATGTTGCCACGTTTCTCAGTGTGCACGTTATTTCATTATAAAGTCCCCGTTTCCAGGCCTCAACAGGGCCCGGACATCAGATTCAGCTCCTGTCTCCAGAAGCCTCGCTGAGGAGCGATACAGCCCCCACCTGTATCCTCGACCTTTCACTTACTTCCTGCCTCGCAGTGCCCGGTGCAGCTTGGCTCTGCCTCTGAGTCTGCCAAGACTATATTATGATTCCCGTTATCAGTTTAGTCCTCCTTCTCTGCATTCCTAAACTACTGAACTGCATCAATAGTTTCCGTCATTGTCTAGCCTATGCGGCTCCATGTTAAGAGAAATACTGTATTTAATGGTCATTTAATATTCTTCATCACGCACTACATGTAGAATAAATGCATGCTCTAGTCTTAGAGTCAATTAGCTTTTCCCCTCATGACTTCTAGTTTATAATCAACATGTTCCCTAAACATCAGATACTAGATAGGGTTTAGGTACATGTCGCTCCGACCCTCCAGACTTTAGTCTCTGCTCCTAGCACAGAGTTCATAGCCCCCAGCTTCTCCTCGTAACACGTCATTACCAGTTTGCGCGCACCACCAGGTTAGAGGTCCCGGCTCCTTAGGTAGCCCCCTCCTATGTTTCCGCCCATTCATGACATATTCTGTTACGTTTGCATCACATGTCTGAGTTACACCTTCTTTTTACTCTTATCTTTCGCGACTGCTACGCGTCACGCCTTCTGCTCCACCCACTGCTACGCCTACTGCAATGTAATGCTATGTGTTTGCGCTATGTATATATGCTCATGTATTGTTATTAAAAGTTAGCGCGCTCATCCCAGACCCAGCCCCAGCAGCTGCTGGGCCCTGTCATCCTATTCCTATGCAGGTTGTCCTGTTCCTGTCCTTATGCTGTATTAAACCTGCAAAAACTCCTACTACCTCGAATCTTGACTCTTATTTATTGAGCTATCTGTTATGATATATGTCTAGTCAAAAATAGGGTATTATTTATTTATTTACCACATAATGGCGCCCGAACAGGGACTTGCCCTTTCCCCACGCGTCGGTGAAGCCACGCCGACCCCCTGACCCTCTGCAGTCGTGACGGAACTCTTCTGCGCAGTGGCAGATATTTCTGCTCAAGTATCCCTCAGGCCCACGGAGGAGACGGAGGAGGCGGTCCAGCATCCAGACGAGACGGTGGAGGAACGCGGCGAGTCCCGACCAGAGCCCAAGCCAAGAGTCCAAGGTCCGAGGTATCCGGAGGTCCACCCGTAACTGAAGTCCGAAGTTCGTCGTCGTAGCAGTCCAGTCCAGTCCGAGGCCTTCCGTTCTTGCTGCCCGGTGAGTACCGTTACTAGGGTGGTATCTAGACAGGGTCAATTTAATTGACTCTGGTCTGTGGGTTGGTGGTACACAGTCCCACAAACGAAGTGTCCACTTCGGTGGATGCGGGTCCTGACGTGTCTCTTTAAGAGACCGGTAAGTTTCGTACTGTTTCAGCAGTGCATCTAGTTTCTGTTCTAGTCAGTTCTGTTCTCGAGAAATTTCAAGTATTTTCAGGTAGTATTCTGTTCGAGCTGTTATTTTAAATGTTTTTTATGTATTCTAATGTCGTGGTATGAATGGGAAATAAGTATCGTGTTTATTGTGTATTGTATTGTGTCTAGATTACAGTTCAGTCATGCCCATATTTTCCAAGTTACGTCAGTTAAAAACTAGAAAGGGTCTGCTGGAAGCAGCAGTTCCCGTCCCGCCCAGGGACAGTCCAGGTCACTTTATGTATCAGAAACATGGCATAAGTGCCATATTGTATCTAGATTTATGGGTAGAGTATACCAAACAGTTAGAAGAAAAGTATAGATGGCCCGTATCGGGTACATGGGATGCCGAATGCATCATGCGAGTAGAGGAGGCATTATGGAAAAAGAAAGCCAGACAATCACAGAAAGATGCCATCGAGTTATGGCGCAAAGAAGCTCATAAAAGAACCGAAAGAGAAATCAGAAAGTCAGAACTAAGTAGAGAATCCCAAGAACGAGCCCAAGAAAGAGAATTAATCGAGATAGGTGAACGAGTTAGAACTGAGCAATCAGACAGACAGAGGAATGCCCTCATCAAGGGTATGTATCCTCTTCTTGCCGAGGGCTTGCCAAAAGCGTCCCCGGAGGCATCCAGTAATTTCCCGCCACCGTTAGTTCCGACCAAGCTACGTCACAAACCGACCGCAGCTGATATTTTTATTTCGTCCTATTTGGACGACACAGTCCCAGAATATGCAAATCCTGTTCGCACTCCGCCAGTCCCTGTAAATCAGGTAATTCCTGCTCCTCCAGACACCGGGGTGCCCTTAACAGCTCCCCCAGGTCAGCCCGCCATACAAGTCCAGCCCACGTTACAATTACCGACCCTGCCAGGACGAAAAGCATCAGTTGATGATTCTAGTTTAGGGGCCGCAGGAGGAGGTCTTCCTCAAACCCCGCCGCCATACAAGCGTTTATCAGCACTCGAATTACATGCTCAAGCATCACAGCGTACTCCTAAGAGTAATAAGTCTGTTGCAGAGATCAGGCAAACCCTTGGCGAATGTGTCTATGACCCAGTTCCAGGCGAGTTTAATATGGTTTTATATTCCGTACGCGTAAGGAGAGTGACCGAGTATCTAGTCACCTTGCCGAATATGAAAGAAGATCTAGACAGGATATATCGTTTCATCCGTACAGGGGATGACCCACAAAGTATTAGTGATGCCATGTCTCAAAGGAAAGCCGAGATTCAGCGCATGATATTAAAGTTCTTAATTAATTGTCTAATAAGGGAACAGGATTATCCGTCTAAAGACCCGGAAGAAATGAAAACTCTAACAAAGTGGAGTGATAATATAGCCGAAGGAAAGCACAATACCATTGGTGCCATGGAAAGTATGTACAAGAAAATTCGTAGAGAGATAATAAAGATACACGAACAGCGTAAAGCCGCACAAGTAAGCGAGAAAGAAAGTACCTCTGATCCTGAAGAGGAAGACGACGAGAATACCGCCAGAATAGCGTATGTAGGAAAATCTAGATTTCCAGATCGCCATTTACGTCTAGAACACAAGTCTATTTTCCATCATTCAGCACCAGAACAAGGTTCCCTAGAACAAGTATTCCAAGCTACCGATCACATTCTGAAATCACGAATCGGTTATAGTAAGTTAAGTACTATGCATGAACAGGAACTAGCCCGATCAGCAGTCCGATGGATTACTGATTCTACCACTTTTCCAGACGAAATAGTGGCACAAATGTTTCTGAAATTGCCCCCAGCCGAGCAGCGACTGGTGGGTATGTATATGATTCAGCACCTCATTACTCTGTATGAGGGTCAACATTCTGATCCAGGCCCGTTACATGATATCCTGAACGAGTTACTCCAGTACAAATGGAGAGGTCTAGGTACCGATTTAATTAGTGTCATTCTAGAACAGCGCCACAAATATAGAACATTCTTGAACCCGCATTTTGTTCATGTCTCACCCCCAGAAAGTAAATCATTCTACATAGACAGACAGAATCCGTTACGAGAAGTCCACCCAGTCAGAGGAACGGGTGGCGAAATGCAGCGAGTGTTTGTATACACTCCGATCACAAAGATGGAACTCCTCGAAATGAAGAAATTAATTCCCTGTCATGATAAAGATCCAGCAGGGTTCCATAGAGAATTAAAAGACATGCTCCGTATGGGAGAATACACTTACCCAGATATCATTAAAATGTTAAAGGTTCTGCTACCCGCAGGGGTGTATGAAAAGCTAAAGGAAAAAGAATGGGAGGTGGGAGAGAAAAAGATAGATTGGGCAGTCCTAGAAGCAGAAGATAAGATACGTGTACCAGGTACTGGTCTTGGAGAGAAATGTAAAGAATTACCAGAATTATTAATTCAAGTTTTACCCAGATTATTAACAACTAGAAAAGAAGACTGGGATGCAATCTCAGCCTGTAAACAGAAACAAGATGAAGATATTAGTGATTTTTATTCTAGGTTTGAAAAGTGCTTTAGTATCAACAGTGGCCTCAAGACAAGTAGTGAGTCATATCCTCACCTTTTCGTTACTAAATTAGTCGAGAATTCAAGCCCACAAGTTAAAAACCGAGTTTTGAAAGTCGAAAGTACCTGGCAAGCAAATACTCCGTCCCAGATGCTCCAGATGCTCCAGTACCACCAGAATAGAATCAGGGAAGAGCAAGAACACGAGAGAAAACGTATGAAAGACACGAAAATGAAAGTGCTAGTTGCACAATCTGTTCCTCAAGACAGTCAGAAGAGGGGTCCAAATCAAGCCAGTCATCCTGCGGCTCCCGTTAAAGGGAACTGCAATTATTGTAAACAGCCAGGTCATTTTATAAATGAGTGTGCAGTCCTGAAACATAACATAGCTACTGGTAAGACTAAAGAAAGACCACGTCCGCCTAGACAGGAACAAGTTTCACAGATTCCTCAGCCACAGAATGCACCACAGACAGTTACAGTACCGCAGCCTATTGCTGCAACACAGCATGTTACATCGCAGATGTACCAGTATGCACAGTCTGAGTATCCAGAGTACCAGCCATATTCATGAAACAGCCTAGAGAGGGAGGTAGGCTTGCCTCTCATCGAGATACCTGTAGATCAAGAAGGTCCCTATGTTCACAGTCAAGTATTAGGGAAAGACAGAAAGTTTTTGATTGATACAGGGGCAAGTAGGACCACAATTAGTCATGCCGAAGTTCCAGGGGCTCCGCTCTCAGGCTCAAGAAATGTTTCCCTTGGATTTTCAGGAAAGCCTATCGTTAATGAGATTTCAAAGCCAGTCACTCTAGAAGTAGGTCCATTGTCCCGCACTACTGATCTGTTACTTACTAAGTCATGTCCAGAAAATCTATTAGGCATTAAAACACTGAAAGAGTTAGGTGCAGTTATATGTTGTTCCCCAGAGGGAATACGTCTGTTCCTACGTGACTTTAAGGGTCACTATGTATTACGAGATTTTGATTCCAGACTGTCTAAGGTTCCGCAGCATTTATGGGCGCAAGGTCCAACTGATGTAGGTTACATGCAAATCACACCCCATCGTGTGACCCTGAAACCAGGTGTAGTGTTACCACGAATCAGGCAGTATAGATTGCCACCTGAGGCTGTAGCAGCCTTATCCAAAATTATTGACGAGCTCATGGCTCAAGGAGTAGTTGTAGAAACTGACTCCAATGTATGTAACTCTCCGATCATTCCAGTCATGAAACGTACTGATCCAAATGCACCCCCAGTATATCGATTAGTGATTGATTTACGGGAACTTAACAAATGTATTATTCCTCAGTACCCAGTTGTCCCAGATATCTCTTCCCTATTAACGGCCATTGATTCCGAAGCCACGTTCTTCACTGTAATCGACCTCAAGAATGCATTTTTTAGTGTTCCTATTCATCCAGACAGCCAGTTTCTTTTTGGATTTTGTTTAAATGGAAGGAGCTATATGTTCACACGCGCTCCTCAAGGTTTCACAGAAAGTCCTAGTATTTACAGTCAAGCACTCAAGAGACAACTAGACAACATTCACATGCCAACTGACACTGCCCTGCTCCAGTATGTCGATGATCTATTGATCACAGCCCGTTCTGAACGTGACTGCGAGCGTGCGTCACTCACGGTTCTGTATTTCCTAGCCGAGATGGGGCACAAGGTATCCCCTTCGAAGCTTCAATTCTGTGTCCAGCAAGTGGTCTACTTAGGACACTTACTGTCCAAGAGGGGTAGGCAGTTGACACCAGACCGTATCCAGTTGATAGCGAGTCTTCCTCAGCCCAGAACCCAGAAGGAGGTGCGTGCCTTTATCGGCCTTACTTCTTATTGCAGACAATGGATTCCCCAGTATGCATTTCTAGCCAAGCCACTGATACAGTTAACGACACGGGAGGCAGCCGCAATGACTGTCCTCCCTTGGACATCTGAACATACACTTAGTTTCAACGAGTTAAAGAAAGCTTTATGTCAAGCTCCAGTCCTAGCTACACCGAACTACAGTAAGCCTTTTACACTTTTCGTTACTGAACGTGAAGGTACAGCATTGTCTGTTCTTACACAAGATCAAGCAGGACAATACAAGCCTTGTGCTTATTTTTCTAGCACACTAGATCCAGTCGCCCAGGCGTTGCCTGCGTGCCTCAAGTCAGTTGCAGCCACAGCACTAGCTATCAGACAAAGTGATTCCATAGTTTTAGGACACTCCTTGACAGTACAAGTCCCACACTCCGTGGAAGTTCTTTTAAACCGAACACAAACACAGCACTTGACAATTGCACGTTTAACAGGTTATGAATTGACACTGTTTCAGCCACACATAGAAATTAGACGCTGCAACATCCTGAATCCTGCTACACTGTTACCATCAGTTAATTCAAATCCTGCCGCACACGACTGTGTGGAAGTAGTCAACATTACGACAAAGCCAAGACAAGACCTGACAGACATTCCGTTACCAGATCCTGACCTGACACTTTATGTGGATGGTTCATGTATGAGAACTAGTACAGGAGAACTAGTCGCCGCGTATGCAGTGACCACTGACACCGAAGTTATTGAAACACACCGTATTGATACCCTGTCCGCTCAAGCAGCAGAGCTAGTTGCTCTGACACAAGCCTGTATACACGCCAAGAACCTGAAAGTTAATGTTTACACAGATTCACGTTACGCATTTGGAGTTGTACACGACTTTGGAGTGCTCTGGCAGGAGAGAGGTTTCATGACTTCTCATGGAACCAAGATTCAGCATGGTCTCCTTATTCAAGCTCTGTTAGATGCCATACACTTACCGACATCTATTGCTATCATGAAATGCAAAGCACATACGAAAGTTACTGACATTATTTCCCAAGGTAATGATCTAGCAGATCGCACAGCCAAGCTTACAGCACAGACTCTAGACATTCCAGTTAACATGACACACACTCCAGATCCGATTACATGTATGACAGTTAAGGACCCTACCCAGGATGTCATAGATATCCAGTTACATGCTACTCCCGATGAAATCAAGAAGTGGTCCGAACAAGGAGGGGTCCAGACAGATCAAGGATGGTTAACGAAGGGTAGAGCCACATGGTTTCTCCCCGACTCTATGGTTCAAGTCATCATTAATACCGCACATAGTCCAGCACATTTAGGAGAAAAAGCAATGTTAGACAGTATCCAGAACATTTGGTTTAACAAGCATTTACGAGCTGCAGCCAAGCAGAAAGTCCGTACCTGTATGATATGTTGTCAGTTTAATCCAGGTAAAAGTGTCCCGGTGGAACAAGGGGGATTCCAGCCTCCTGACCACCCTTTTGAGGTCCTCCAGATGGATTATATTCAGATGGAGCGATGTCGAGGTTTCAAGTATGTCCTTGTAGTTGTATGCGCTTTGTCCAGGTGGACAGAAGCATATCCAGTCCCAGATTACACAGCCGCGACCACTGCCAAGCAGTTGGTTCGTGAGTTTTTCCCTCGATATGGACTCCCTAGAGTCGTATATTCTGATAATGGTCAGCCATTCT
Organism: Lissotriton helveticus; assembly: GCF_964261635.1. Taxonomy (NCBI): domain Eukaryota; kingdom Metazoa; phylum Chordata; class Amphibia; order Caudata; family Salamandridae; genus Lissotriton; species Lissotriton helveticus. The sequence goes on from NC_136069.1 coordinate 173,385,910, forward strand.
CATCTGAGCTGATGAAGCACGTCTCCCTGTTGTTAGGGTACCAGTGGAAGTTTCATTGTGTACGCCATCCTGAAGCAGCCGGTCTAGTCGAGAGACATAATCAGACTCTGAAAATACGAATTGCCAAAATATGTAAAGATAAGGGTGTGGACTGGCTAGTAGCTCTGCCAGTCGCTTTGTTTTATATGCGCATGGTCGCACACTCCAGATCAGGTCTGTCCCCGTATGAGGTCGTTTTCGGCCGCCCCCTAACATGTGGGGTACTCCTAGACCCCGAAGTATTACTGATGTTTCATGTAATATGCTGACAGATTACCTAGCTTCCTTGATGTCTGCCCTCAACTCATGTCGTTCACAGGTTGCCGCCGCATTTCCAGACAATACCGAGGTGGCACCGCATGAGATCGTTCCAGGTTCGATGGTGCTCGTCCGGAACTTTGACAGATCAAGTCCGCTGGAGCCACGTTGGAAGGAGCCCCGTCAGGTCCTCCTCACCACCCGTACAGCTGTGAAATTGGAAGGACGCCGCGGCTGGGTGCACCTTTCGCACGTCAAGAAATTCTACGGATTGAAACCGGTCTCCAAGAACATTTCCCAGGATATCAAGACTTGTCAAAACATTGTTCCTAAGGACTGTCCCGCAAATGACATTGATACAACCCCTCCCTTGGTAGAGAAAACTCCGCAGCAGGAGTATAAGCAAAAACTCCGGTCTAGTAAAATAAGTCAGCCAGTTTGATTGTCTAAGTCCTCCCCTAGGTGAAACGGTTAGACTGTTTCTGACATGTATAAAATAGAACCCCATAGTGAGAGAGTTAGTCAAAACTCAAACCGATGTATCGTTTTTCTAAGTTTCATATTATTCATCAGCATAATGATTTCCTGCACTAGTTACGCATTTTTCCTGTGTTTTCCAGTTCCTCATGTAAATAGGCCTTCTAATGTTACAGTAGAACACACGTTTAGTGATCTACCCCCTCATGAACTGTCCTACCGCCTCGCTATGCGCAATAACTCATTTATCCGCATGTTACATTATTCACATCAGACCAGCAATGCCACTAATTGTTGGGTGTGTGGTCGACTCCCCCCTTTCCAGACGTCAAAGGGAGTTCTGCCACTCTTTCCTTATCCTTTTTCCCATAATGGTTCGTGTGGAGCATGGTCCACGTTAACGTCATCCTCAACAGATATGTCTTTTCTTAACAGCACATGTTTCCCAGACAAGAAAGGTCTCCCCCACAGAACAGGTTTAGATCTAGAAAATGAAGTGTACAATTTAGGTAACTATTCTTCGAATTTCATGGTCCTGAATGTTCAGTCTGATACTACTCCAGACTCACCTGCTATTTCAGTATTACCAGTCAAAGGCGAATTATGTGTCCGAAATAATGGTTCTGTACACGTAGGACATAGTGATTGTACTACTATTATCAAGTATAGTGACAGTGGGAAATCTATTTTTAAAGCTTCACGTCATTCTTATTTTGTTTGTGGTCAAACCGCATATGTTCGTCTGCCCCTCGATTGGGAGGGAACCTGTTACATTGCCTTCCTACTGCCACCTGTTTTCCTAGCCCCACCTGACTACCATAGGAATTCCTACCTAGTACATACTAGACACAAGAGAAACCTCCCGATTGTCGATTATACTGAAACTGCTGCAGAGCAATTCATTGATATTGATAAAGGTGTGTTCCCTTATTTAGGTACAGTTGTAAATAGTAAGCTAATCCGTAGGTTAACAAGAACCCTTGAAGCTGTAGTAGATGAGACTGCCTCCGCTCTAGGTAACTTAACCGAAGAGCAATCCTTTATGAGAATTGTTGTGCTCCAGAATCGTCTCGTCCTTGACGTCATACTGGCCGATAGGGGCGGGGCCTGTAGAGTCATCGGATCTAGTTGCTGCATTTTCATTCCAAATAACGCGCCGTCTGTTTATTCAGCTATAACCAGACTCCATAAAATTGCCCATCTGTTACACCAGGATCCAGGCACCTGGACATGGTCCGGTTGGTTCTGGAATATAATTTCCGCCTGGGGATGGAAAGTCCTGTCCTTTCTAGGTATCGCAGTAGCGATCATATTCAGCTGCTGCCTCTGTATACAATGTGGCCCTGCGATTTGCGGCATGTGTGCTACCTCTTGTATTCCTAGTCCCAAGCCCCGTTCTAAATCTCGTTCCAAGACAATTCGAGATGAACAAATGGTACTGTATGAAATGATAGATGGTATCATGAATATTGATGTTTCCTGATGGAAACGTAGTGACAAGGAGGGAATGTGGAAAAGTAAATTTTGTCATGTTCTGTGTCCCTACGTGTCATCCATCATATGTTATGTGTGCATGACCAATATGCATATGTTATTCCCCATGTCCGATTCAAGACGCAATTACAGTTGTGTCCACCTCTGATCTGCCATTTCCTAGTCCTCATGAGTAATATGAGTGTCAGGCCTATGTAAAGTTATGTTGCCACGTTTCTCAGTGTGCACGTTATTTCATTATAAAGTCCCCGTTTCCAGGCCTCAACAGGGCCCGGACATCAGATTCAGCTCCTGTCTCCAGAAGCCTCGCTGAGGAGCGATACAGCCCCCACCTGTATCCTCGACCTTTCACTTACTTCCTGCCTCGCAGTGCCCGGTGCAGCTTGGCTCTGCCTCTGAGTCTGCCAAGACTATATTATGATTCCCGTTATCAGTTTAGTCCTCCTTCTCTGCATTCCTAAACTACTGAACTGCATCAATAGTTTCCGTCATTGTCTAGCCTATGCGGCTCCATGTTAAGAGAAATACTGTATTTAATGGTCATTTAATATTCTTCATCACGCACTACATGTAGAATAAATGCATGCTCTAGTCTTAGAGTCAATTAGCTTTTCCCCTCATGACTTCTAGTTTATAATCAACATGTTCCCTAAACATCAGATACTAGATAGGGTTTAGGTACATGTCGCTCCGACCCTCCAGACTTTAGTCTCTGCTCCTAGCACAGAGTTCATAGCCCCCAGCTTCTCCTCGTAACACGTCATTACCAGTTTGCGCGCACCACCAGGTTAGAGGTCCCGGCTCCTTAGGTAGCCCCCTCCTATGTTTCCGCCCATTCATGACATATTCTGTTACGTTTGCATCACATGTCTGAGTTACACCTTCTTTTTACTCTTATCTTTCGCGACTGCTACGCGTCACGCCTTCTGCTCCACCCACTGCTACGCCTACTGCAATGTAATGCTATGTGTTTGCGCTATGTATATATGCTCATGTATTGTTATTAAAAGTTAGCGCGCTCATCCCAGACCCAGCCCCAGCAGCTGCTGGGCCCTGTCATCCTATTCCTATGCAGGTTGTCCTGTTCCTGTCCTTATGCTGTATTAAACCTGCAAAAACTCCTACTACCTCGAATCTTGACTCTTATTTATTGAGCTATCTGTTATGATATATGTCTAGTCAAAAATAGGGTATTATTTATTTATTTACCACATCACCTCTGCTCATCTCACCTCTGTTAATCTCATCTCTGCTCATCTCACCTCATCTAACCTCTGCTCATCTCACCTCTGCTCATCTCACCTCATCTGACCTCTGCTCATCTCACCTCTGCTCATCTCACCTCTGCTCATCTCATCTCTGCTCATCTCACCTCATCTCACCTCTGCTCATCTCACCTCTGCTCATCTTACCTCTGTTCATCTCTGCTCACCTCTGCTCATCTCACCTCATCTCACCTCTGCTCATCTCTGCTCATCTCACCTCTACTCATCTCAACTCTGCTCATCTCACCTCTGATCAGCTCATCTCACCTCTTATCATCTCACCTCTGCTCATCTCACCTCTGTTAATCTCATCTCATCTCTGCTCATCTCACCTCATCTCACCTCTGCTCATCTCACCTCTGCTCATCTCACCTCATCTCACCTCTGCTCATCTCACCTCTGCTCATCTCACCTCTGCTCATCTCATCTCTGCTCATCTCACCTCATCTCACCTCTGCTCATCTCACCTCTGCTCATCTCACCTCTGCTCATCTTACCTCTGTTCATCTCTGCTCACCTCTGCTCATCTCACCTCATCTCACCTCTGCTCATCTCTGCTCATCTCACCTCTACTCATCTCAACTCTGCTCATCTCACCTCTGATCAGCTCATCTCACCTCTGCTCATCTCACCTCTGCTCACCTCTGCTCATCTCACCTCTGCTCGCCTCTGCTCATAGCACCTCATCTCACCTCTGCTCAACTCACCTCATCTCACCTCTGCTCATCTCATCTCACCTCTGCTCATCTCACCTCTGCTCATCTCACCTCTGCTCATCTCATCTCAGCTCATCTCACCTCTGCTCAGCTCATCTCACCTCATCTCACCTCTGCTCTTCTCACCTCTGCTCATCTCACCTCAGCTCACCTCTGCTCATCTCACCTCTGTTCGCCTCTGCTCATAGCACCTCATCTCACCTCTGCTCAACTCACCTCATCTCACCTCTGCTCAGCTCATCTCACCTCATCTCACCTCTGCTCATCTCATCTCTGCTCATCTCACCTCATCTCACCTCTGCTCATCTCACCTCTGCTCATATCACCTCATCTCACCTCTGCTCATCTCACCTCTGCTCATCTCACCTCTGCTCATCTCAACTCTGCTCATCTCACCTCTGCTCATCTCACCTCTGCTCATCTCACCTCTGCTCATCTTACCACTGTTCATCTCTGCTCACCTCTGCTCATCTCACCTCTGCTCAACTCACCTCATCTCACCTCTGCTCATCTCACCTCTGCTCATCTCATCTCATCTCTTCACATCTCAGCTCTTCTTATCTCACCTCTGCTCATCTCACCTCTGCTCATCTCACCTCTGCTCATCTCACCTCTGCTCATCTCACCTCATCTCACCTCTGCTCATCTCACCTCTGCTCATCTCACCTCTGCTCATCTCACCTCATCTCACCTCTGCTCATCTCACCTCTGCTCATCTCATCTCTTCTCATCTCAACTCATTTCACCTCTGCTCAGCTCATCTCTGCTCATCTCATCTCAGCTCATCTCAACTCTGCTCAGCTCATCTCACCTCATCTCACCTCTGCTCATCTCACCTCTGCTCATCTCACCTCTGCTCGCCTCTGCTCATAGCACCTCATCACACCTCTGCTCAACTCACCTCATCTCACCTCTGCTCATCTCACCTCTGCTCATCTCATCTCATCTCTTCTCATCTCACCTCTTCTCATCTCACCTCTGCTCATCTCAACTCTGCTCATCTCAACTCTGATCAGCTCATCTCAGCTCATCTCACCTCTGCTCATCTCACCTCTGCTCATCTCACCTCTGCTCATCTCACCTCTGCTCATCTCATCTATGCTCATTTCACCTCTGCTCATCTCACCTCATCTCACCTCTGCTCATCTCACCTCTGCTCATCTCATCTCAGCTCATCTCACCTCTGCTCAGCTCATCTCACCTCATCTCACCTCTGCTCATCTCATCTCTTCTCATCTCACCTCATCTCATCTCTGCTCATCTCACCTCATCTCACCTCTGCTCATCTCACCTCTGCTCATCTCACCTCTGCTCATCTTACCACTGTTCATCTCTGCTCACCTCTGCTCATCTCACCTCTGCTCATCTCTGCTCATCGCACCTCTGCTCATCTCAACTCTGCTCATCTCACCTCTGATCAGCTCATCTCAGCTCATCTCACCTCTGCTCATCTCACCTCTGCTCATCTCACCCCTGCTCATCTCACCTCGGCTCATCTCATCTATGCTCATTTCACCTCTGCTCATCTCACCTCATCTCACCTCTGCTCATCTCACCTCTGCTCATCTCATCTCAGCTCATCTCACCTCTGCTCAGCTCATCTCACCTCATCTCACCTCTGCTGATCTCACCTCTGCTCACCTCTGCTCATCTCACCTCTGCTCGCCTCTGCTCATAGCACCTCATCTCACCTCTGCTCAACTCATCTCATCTCTTCTCATCTCACCTCTTCTCATCTCACCCCTGCTCTTCTCACCTCTGCTCATCTCAACTCATCTCAACTCTGCTCATCTCACCTCTGCTCATCTCACCTCATCTCACCTCTGCTCATCTCACCTCTGCTCATCTCACCTCATCTCACCTCTGCTCATCTCACCTCTGCTCATCTCACCTCTGTTCATCTCTGCTCACCTCTGCTCATCTCACCTCATCTCACCTCTGCTCATCTCTGCTCATCTCACCTCTGCTCATCTCAACTCTGCTCAGCTCACCTCTGATCAGCTCATCTCAGCTCATCTCACCTCTGCTCATCTCACCTCTGCTCATCTCACCTCTGCTCATCTCATCTATGCTCATTTCACCTCTGCTCATCTTACCTCATCTCACCTCTGCTCATCTCACCTCTGCTCATCTCATCTCATCTCAGCTCATCTCACCTCTGCTCAGCTCATCTCACCTCATCTCACCTCTGCTCATCTCACCTCTGCTCATCTCACCTCTGCTCATCTCACCTCTGCTCGCCTCTGCTCATATCACCTCATCTCACCTCTGCTCATCTCACCCCATCTCACCTCTGTTCATCTCACCTCTGCTCATCTCACCTTTGCTCATCTCATCTCTTCTCTTCTTTTCTCATCTCATCTATTCTCATCTCACCTCTTCTCATCTCACCTCTGCTCATCTCACCTCATCTCACCTCTGCTCATCTCAGCTCATCTCACCTCTGCTCATCTCACCTCATCTCACCTCTTCTCATCTCACTACTGCTCCACTCTGCTCATCTCACCTCATCTCACCGCTGCTCATCTCACCTCTGTTAATCTCATCTCATGTCAGCTCATCTCACCTCATCTCACCTCTGCTCATCTCTCCTCTGCTCATATCACCTCTTCACATCTCACCTCTGGTCAACTCACCTCTGCTCATCTCACCTCTGCTCATCTCTGCTCATCTCACCTCATCTCACCTCTGCTCATCTCACCTCTGCTCATCTCACCTCTTCTCATCTCACCTCTGCTCATCTCACCTCTGCTCATCTCACCTCTGCTCAGCTCATCTCACCTCTGCTCATCTCACCTCATCTCACCTCTGTCATCTCACCTCTGCTCATCTCACCTCTGCTCATCTCACCTCTGCTCATCTCACCTCATGTCACCTTTGCTCATCTCACCTCTTCTCATCTCACCTCTGTTCATCTCTGCTCACCTCCGCTCATCTCACCTCATCTCACCTCTACTCATCTCTGCTCATCCCGCCTCTGCTCATCTCAACTCTGCTCATCTCACCTCTGATCAGCTCATCTCAGCTCATCTCACCTCTGCTCATCTCACCTCTGCTCATCTCACCTCTGCTCATCACATCTATGCTCATTTCACCTCTGCTCATCTCACATCATCTCACCTCTGCTCATCTCACCTCTGCTCATCTCATCTCATCTCAGCTCATCTCACCGCTGCTCAGCTCATCTCACCTCATCTCACCTCTGCTCATCTCACCTCTGCTCATCTCACCTCTGCTCACCTCTGCTCATTTCACCTCTGCTCGCCTCTGCTCATATCACCTCATCTCACCTCTGCTCATCTCACCTCATCTCACCTCTGACCATCTCACCTCTGCTCATCTCACCTCTGCTCATCTCACCTCTGCTCATCTCACCTCTGCTCATCTTACCTCTGTTCATCTCTGCTCACCTCTGCTCATCTCACCTCATCTCACCTCTGCTCATCTCTGCTCATCTCACCTCTACTCATCTCAACTCTGCTCATCTCACCTCTGATCAGCTCATCTCACCTCTGCTCATCTCATCTCTGCTCATCTCACCTCCGCTCATCTCATCTATGCTCATTTCACCTCTGCTCATCTCAACTCATCTCACCTCTGCTCATCTCACCTCTGCTCATCTCATCTCACCTCTGCTCAGCTCATCTCACCTCATCTCACCTCTGCTCATCTCATCTCACCTCTGCTCATCTCACCTCTGCTCACCTCTGCTCATCTCACCTCTGCTCGCCTCTGCTCATAGCACCTCATCTCACCTCTGCTCAACTCACCTCATCTCACCTCTGCTCATCTCACCTCTAAACATCTCACCTCTGCTCATCTCACCTCTGCTCATCTCATCTCAGCTCATCTCACCTCTGCTCAGCTCATCTCACCTCATCTCACCTCTGCTCATCTCACCTCTGCTCATCTCACCTCAGCTCACCTCTGCTCATCTCACCTCTGTTCGCCTCTGCTCATAGCACCTCATCTCACCTCTGCTCAACTCACCTCATCTCACCTCTGCTCAGCTCATCTCACCTCATCTCACCTCTGCTCATCTCATCTCTGCTCATCTCACCTCATCTCACCTCTGATCATCTCACCTCTGCTCATATCACCTCATCTCACCTCTGCTCATCTCACCTCTGCTCATCTCACCTCTGCTCATCTCAACTCTGCTCATCTCACCTCTGCTCATCTCACCTCTGCTCATCTCACCTCTGCTCATCTTACCACTGTTCATCTCTGCTCACCTCTGCTCATCTCACCTCTGCTCAACTCACCTCATCTCACCTCTGCTCATCTCACCTCTGCTCATCTCATCTCATCTCTTCACATCTCAGCTCTTCTTATCTCACCTCTGCTCATCTCACCTCTGCTCATCTCACCTCTGCTCATCTCACCTCATCTCACCTCTGCTCATCTCACCTCTGCTCATCTCACCTCTGCTCATCTCACCTCATCTCACCTCTGCTCATCTCACCTCTGCTCATCTCATCTCTTCTCATCTCAACTCATTTCACCTCTGCTCAGCTCATCTCTGCTCATCTCATCTCAGCTCATCTCAACTCAGCTCATCTCACCTCATCTCACCTCTGCTCATCTCACCTCTGCTCGCCTCTGCTCATAGCACCTCATCACACCTCTGCTCAACTCACCTCATCTCACCTCTGCTCATCTCACCTCTGCTCATCTCATCTCATCTCTTCTCATCTCACCTCTTCTCATCTCACCTCTGCTCATCCCAACTCTGCTCATCTCAACTCTGATCAGCTCATCTCAGCTCATCTCACCTCTGCTCATCTCACCTCTGCTCATCTCACCTCTGCTCATCTCACCTCTGCTCATCTCATCTATGCTCATTTCACCTCTGCTCATCTCACCTCATCTCACCTCTGCTCATCTCACCTCTGCTCATCTCATTTCAGCTCATCTCACCTCTGCTCAGCTCATCTCACTTCATCTCACCTCTGCTCATCTCACCTCTGCTCACCTCTGCTCATCTCACCTCTGCTCGCCTCTGCTCATAGCACCTCATCTCATCTCTGCTCAACTTACCTCATCTCACCTCTGTTCATCTCACCTCTGCTCATCTCATCTCTTCTCATCTCACCTCACCTCTTCTCATCTCTGCTCTTCTCACCTCTGCTCATCTCACCTCATCTAACCTCTACTCATCTCACCTCTGCTCATCTCACCTCATCTCACCTCTGCTCATCTCACCTCTGCTCATCTCACCTCTACTCATCTCACCTCATCTCACCTCTGCTCATCTCACCTCTGCTCATCTCACCTCTACTCATCTCACCTCATATCACCTCTGCTCATCTTAACTGTGCTCATCTCACCTCTGATCAGCTCATCTCAGCTCATCTCACCTCTGCTCATCTCACCTCTGCTCATCTCACCTCTGCTCATCTCATCTATGCTCAATTCACCTCTGCTCATCTCACCTCATCTCACCTCTACTCATCTCACCTCTGCTCATCTCATCTCAGCTCATTTCACCTCTGCTCAGCTCATCTCACCTCATCTCACCTCTGCTCATCTCACCTCTGCTCACCTCTGCTCATCTCACCTCTGCTCACCACTGCTCATATCACCTCATCTCACCTCTGCTCATCTCCCCTCATCTCACCTCTGCTCATCTCACCTCATCTCACCTCTGCTCATCTCACCTCTGCTCATCTCACCTCATCTCACCTCTGCTCATCTCACCTCATCTCACCTCTGCTCATCTCACCTCTGCTAATATCACTACTGCTCACCTCTGCTCATCTTACCTCATCTCACCTCTGCTCATCTCACCTCTGTTAATCTCATCTCTGCTCATCTCACCTCATCTCACCTCTGCTCATCTCACCTCTGCTCATCTCACCTCATCTCACCTCTGCTCATCTCACCTCTGCTCATCTCACCTCTGCTCATCTCATCTCTGCTCATCTCACCTCATCTCACCTCTGCTCATCTCACCTCTGCTCATCTTACCTCTGTTCATCTCTGCTCACCTCTGCTCATCTCACCTCATCTCACCTCTGCTCATCTCTGCTCATCTCACCTCTACTCATCTCAACTCTGCTCATCTCACCTCTGATCAGCTCATCTCACCTCTTCTCATCTCACCTCTGCTCATCTCACCTCTGTTAATCTCATCTCATCTCTGCTCATCTCACCTCATCTCACCTCTGCTCATCTCACCTCTGCTCATCTCACCTCATCTCACCTCTGCTCATCTCACCTCTGCTCATCTCACCTCTGCTCATCTCATCTCTGCTCATCTCACCTCATCTCACCTCTGCTCATCTCACTTCTGCTCATCTCACCTCTGCTCATCTTACCTCTGTTCATCTCTGCTCACCTCTGCTCATCTCACCTCATCTCACCTCTGCTCATCTCTGCTCATCTCACCTCTACTCATCTCAACTCTGCTCATCTCACCTCTGATCAGCTCATCTCACCTCTGCTCATCTCACCTCTGCTCATCTCACCTCTGCTCACCTCTGCTCATTTCACCTCTGCTCGCCTCTGCTCATATCACCTCATCTCACCTCTGCTCATCTCACCTCTGCTCATCTCACCTCATCTCACCTCTGCTCATCTCACCTCTGCTCATCTCACCTCTGCTCATCTCACCTCTGCTCATCTCATCTCTGCTCATCTCACCTCATCTCACCTCTGCTCATCTCACCTCTGCTCATCTCACCTCTGCTCATCTTACCTCTGTTCATCTCTGCTCACCTCTGCTCATCTCACCTCATCTCACCTCTGCTCATCTCTGCTCATCTCACCTCTACTCATCTCAACTCTGCTCATCTCACCTCTGATCAGCTCATCTCACCTCTGCTCATCTCACCTCTGCTCATCTCACCTCCGCTCATCTCATCTATGCTCATTTCACCTCTGCTCATCTCAACTCATCTCACCTCTGCTCATCTCACCTCTGCTCATCTCATCTCACCTCTGCTCAGCTCATCTCACCTCATCTCACCTCTGCTCATCTCACCTCTGCTCATCTCACCTCTGCTCACCTCTGCTCATCTCACCTCTGCTCGCCTCTGCTCATAGCACCTCATCTCACCTCTGCTCAACTCACCTCATCTCACCTCTGCTCATCTCACCTCTAAACATCTCACCTCTGCTCATCTCACCTCTGCCATTCTCATCTCAGCTCATCTCACCTCTGCTCAGCTCATCTCACCTCATCTCACCTCTGCTCATCTCACCTCTGCTCATTTCACCTCAGCTCACCTCTGCTCATCTCACCTCTGTTCGCCTCTGCTCATAGCACCTCATCTCACCTCTGCTCAACTCACCTCATCTCACCTCTGCTCAGCTCATCTCACCTCATCTCACCTCTGCTCATCTCATCTCTGCTCATCTCACCTCATCTCACCTCTGCTCATCTCACCTCTGCTCATATCACCTCATCTCACCTCTGCTCATCTCACCTCTGCTCATCTCACCTCTGCTCATCTCAACTCTGCTCATCTCACCTCTGCTCATCTCACCTCTGCTCATCTCACCTCTGCTCATCTTACCACTGTTCATCTCTGCTCACCTCTGCTCATCTCACCTCTGCTCAACTCACCTCATCTCACCTCTGCTCATCTCATCTCATCTCTTCACATCTCAGCTCTTCTTATCTCACCTCTGCTCATCTCACCTCTGCTCATCTCACCTCTGCTCATCTCACCTCTGCTCATCTCACCTCATCTCACCTCTGCTCATCTCACCTCTGCTCATCTCACCTCTGCTCATCTCACCTCATCTCACCTCTGCTCATCTCACCTCTGCTCATCTCATCTCTTCTCATCTCAACTCATTTCACCTCTGCTCAGCTCATCTCTGCTCATCTCATCTCAGCTCATCTCAACTCTGCTCAGCTCATCTCACCTCATCTCACCTCTGCTCATCTCACCTCTGCTCATCTCACCTCTGCTCGCCTCTGCTCATAGCACCTCATCACACCTCTGCTCAACTCACCTCATCTCACCTCTGCTCATCTCACCTCTGCTCATCTCTTCTCATCTCACCTCTTCTCATCTCACCTCTGCTCATCTCAACTCTGCTCATCTCAACTCTGATCAGCTCATCTCAGCTCATCTCACCTCTGCTCATCTCACCTCTGCTCATCTCACCTCTGCTCATCTCACCTCTGCTCATCTCATCTATGCTCATTCCACCTCTGCTCATCTCACCTCATCTCACCTCTGCTCAGCTCATCTCACCTCTGCTCATCTCATCTCTGCTCATCTCACCTCATCTCACCTCTGCTCATCTCACCTCTGCTCATATCACCTCATCTCACCTCTGCTCATCTCACCTCTGCTCATCTCACCTCTGCTCATCTCAACTCTGCTCATCTCACCTCTGCTCATCTCACCTCTGCTCATCTCACCTCTGCTCATCTTACCACTGTTCATCTCTGCTCACCTCTGCTCATCTCACCTCTGCTCAACTCACCTCATCTCACCTCTGCTCATCTCACCTCTGCTCATCTCATCTCATCTCTTCACATCTCAGCTCTTCTTATTTCACCTCTGCTCATCTCACCTCTGCTCATCTCACCTCATCTCACCTCTGCTCATCTCACCTCTGCTCATCTCACCTCTGCTCATCTCACCTCTGCTCATCTCACCTCTGCTCATCTCATCTCTTCTCATCTCAACTCATTTCACCTCTGCTCAGCTCATCTCTGCTCATCTCATCTCAGCTCATCTCAACTCAGCTCATCTCACCTCATCTCACCTCTGCTTGCCTCTGCTCATAGCACCTCATCACACCTCTTCTCAACTCACCTCATCTCACCTCTGCTCATCTCACCTCTGCTCATCTCATCTCATCTCTTCTCATCTCACCTCTTCTCATCTCACCTCTGCTCATCTCAACTCTGCTCATCTCAACTCTGATCAGCTCATCTCAGCTCATCTCACCTCTGCTCATCTCACCTCTGCTCATCTCACCTCTGCTCATCTCACCTCTGCTCATCTCATCTATGCTCATTTCACCTCTGCTCATCTCACCTCATCTCACCTCTGCTCATCTCACCTCTGCTCATCTCATCTCAGCTCATCTCACCTCTGCTCAGCTCATCTCACTTCATCTCACCTCTGCTCATCTCACCTCTGCTCACCTCTGCTCATCTCACCTCTGCTCGCCTCTGCTCATAGCACCTCATCTCATCTCTGCTCAACTTACCTCATCTCACCTCTGTTCATCTCACCTCTGCTCATCTCATCTCTTCTCATCTCACCTCACCTCTTCTCATCTCACCTCTGCTCTTCTCACCTCTGCTCATCTCACCTCATCTAACCTCTGCTCATCTCACCTCTGCTCATCTCACCTCATCTCACCTCTGCTCATCTCACCTCTGCTCATCTCACCTCTACTCATCTCACCTCATCTCACCTCTGCTCATCTCACCTCTGCTCATCTCACCTCTGTTCATCTCTGCTCACCTCTGCTCATCTCACCTCTGCTCATCTCTGCTCATCTCACCTCTGCTCATCTTAATTGTGCTCATCTCACCTCTGATCAGCTCATCTCAGCTCATCTCACCTCTGCTCATCTCACCTCTGCTCATCTCACCTCTGCTCATCTCATCTATGCTCAATTCACCTCTGCTCATCTCACCTCATCTCACCTCTACTCATCTCACCTCTGCTCATCTCATCTCAGCTCATTTCACCTCTGCTCAGCTCATCTCACCTCATCTCACCTCTGCTCATCTCACCTCTGCTCACCTCTGCTCATCTCACCTCTGCTCGCCACTGCTCATATCACCTCATCTCACCTCTGCTCATCTCCCCTCATCTCACCTCTGCTCATCTCACCTCATCTCACCTCTGCTCATCTCACCTCTGCTCATCTCACCTCATCTCACCTCTGCTCATCTCACCTCATCTCACTTCTGCTCATCTCACCTCTGCTAATATCACTACTGCTCACCTCTGCTCATCTTATCTCATCTCACCTCTGCTCATCTCACCTCTGTTAATCTCATCTCTGCTCATCTCACCTCATCTCACCTCTGCTCATCTCACCTCTGCTCATCTCACCTCATCTCACCTCTGCTCATCTCACCTCTGCTCATCTCACCTCTGCTCATCTCATATCTGCTCATCTCACCTCATCTCACCTCTGCTCATCTCACCTCTGCTCATCTCACCTCTGCTCATCTCAACTCTGCTCATCTCACCTCTGCTCATCTCACCTCTGCTCATCTCACCTCTGCTCATCTTACCACTGTTCATCTCTGATCACCTCTGCTCATCTCACCTCTGCTAAACTCACCTCATCTCACCTCTGCTCATCTCATCTCATCTCTTCACATCTCAGCTCTTCTTATCTCACCTCTGCTCATCTCACCTCTGCTCATCTCACCTCTGCTCATCTCACCTCTGCTCATCTCACCTCATCTCACCTCTGCTCATCTCACCTCTGCTCATCTCACCTCTGCTCATCTCACCTCATCTCACCTCTGCTCATCTCACCTCTGCTCATCTCATCTCTTCTCATCTCAACTCATTTCACCTCTGCTCAGCTCATCTCTGCTCATCTCATCTCAGCTCATCTCAACTCTGCTCAGCTCATCTCACCTCATCTCACCTCTGCTCATCTCACCTCTGCTCATCTCACCTCTGCTCGCCTCTGCTCATAGCACCTCATCACACCTCTGCTCAACTCACCTCATCTCACCTCTGCTCATCTCATCTCACCTCTGCTCATCTCTTCTCATCTCACCTCTTCTCATCTCACCTCTGCTCATCTCAACTCTGCTCATCTCAACTCTGATCAGCTCATCTCAGCTCATCTCACCTCTGCTCATCTCACCTCTGCTCATCTCACCTCTGCTCATCTCACCTCTGCTCATCTCATCTATGCTCATTCCACCTCTGCTCATCTCACCTCATCTCACCTCTGCTCAGCTCATCTCACCTCATCTCACCTCTGCTCATCTCATCTCTGCTCATCTCACCTCATCTCACCTCTGCTCATCTCACCTCTGCTCATATCACCTCATCTCACCTCTGCTCATCTCACCTCTGCTCATCTCACCTCTGCTCATCTTACCACTGTTCATCTCTGCTCACCTCTGCTCATCTCACCTCTGCTCAACTCACCTCATCTCACCTCTGCTCATCTCACCTCTGCTCATCTCATCTCATCTCTTCACATCTCAGCTCTTATTATTTCACTCTGCTCATCTCACCTCTGCTCATCTCACCTCTGCTCATCTCACCTCATCTCACCTCTGCTCATCTCACCTCTGCTCATCTCACCTCTGCTCATCTCACCTCTGCTCATCTCACCTCTGCTCATCTCATCTCTTCTCATCTCAACTCATTTCACCTCTGCTCAGCTCATCTCTGCTCATCTCATCTCAGCTCATCTCAACTCAGCTCATCTCACCTCATCTCACCTCTGCTCATCTCACCTCTGCTCGCCTCTGCTCATAGCACCTCATCACACCTCTGCTCAACTCACCTCATCTCACCTCTGCTCATCTCACCTCTGCTCATCTCATCTCATCTCTTCTCATCTCACCTCTTCTCATCTCACCTCTGCTCATCTCAACTCTGCTCATCTCAACTCTGATCAGCTCATCTCAGCTCATCTCACCTCTGCTCATCTCACCTCTGCTCATCTCACCTCTGCTCATCTCATCTATGCTCATTTCACCTCTGCTCATCTCACCTCATCTCACCTCTGCTCATCTCACCTCTGCTCATCTCATCTCAGCTCATCTCACCTCTGCTCAGCTCATCTCACTTCATCTCACCTCTGCTCATCTCACCTCTGCTCATCTCACCTCTGCTCGCCTCTGCTCATAGCACCTCATCTCATCTCTGCTCAACTTACCTCATCTCACCTCTGTTCATCTCACCTCTGCTCATCTCATCTCTTCTCATCTCACCTCACCTCTTCTCATCTCACCTCTGCTCTTCTCACCTCTGCTCATCTCACCTCATCTAACCTCTGCTCATCTCACCTCTGCTCATCTCACCTCATCTCACCTCTGCTCATCTCACCTCTGCTCATCTCACCTCTACTCATCTCACCTCATCTCACCTCTGCTCATCTCACCTCTGCTGATCTCACCTCTGTTCATCTCTGCTCACCTCTGCTCATCTCACCTCTGCTCATCTCTGCTCATCTCACCTCTGCTCATCTTAACTGTGCTCATCTCACCTCTGATCAGCTCATCTCAGCTCATCTCACCTCTGCTCATCTCACCTCTGCTCATCTCACCTCTGCTCATCTCATCTATGCTCAATTCACCTCTTCTCATCTCACCTCATCTCACCTCTACTCATCTCACCTCTGCTCATCTCATCTCAGCTCATTTCACCTCTGCTCAGCTCATCTCACCTCCTCTCACCTCTGCTCATCTCACCTCTGCTCACCTGTGCTCATCTCACCTCTGCTCGCCACTGCTCATATCACCTCATCTCACCTCTGCTCATCTCCCCTCATCTCACCTCTGCTCATCTCACCTCATCTCACCTCTGCTCATCTCACCTCTGCTCATCTCACCTCTGCTCATCTCACCTCATCTCACTTCTGCTCATCTCACCTCTGCTAATATCACTACTGCTCACCTCTGCTCATCTTACCTCATCTCACCTCTGCTCATCTCACCTCTGTTAATCTCATCTCTGCTCATCTCACCTCATCTCACCTCTGCTCATCTCACCTCTGCTCATCTCACCTCATCTCACCTCTGCTCATCTCACCTCTGCTCATCTCACCTCTGCTCATCTCATCTCTGCTCATCTCACCTCATCTCACCTCTGCTCATCTCACCTCTGCTCATCTTACCTCTGTTCATCTCTGCTCACCTCTGCTCATCTCACCTCATCTCACCTCTGCTCATCTCTGCTCATCTCACCTCTACTCATCTCAACTCTGCTCATCTCACCTCTGATCAGCTCATCTCACCTCTTCTCATCTCACCTCTGCTCATCTCACCTCTGTTAATCTCATCTCATCTCTGCTCATCTCACCTCATCTCACCTCTGCTCATCTCACCTCTGCTCATCTCACCTCATCTCACCTCTGCTCATCTCACCTCTGCTCATCTCACCTCTGCTCATCTCATCTCTGCTCATCTCACCTCATCTCACCTCTGCTCATCTCACCTCTGCTCATCTCACCTCTGCTCATCTTACCTCTGTTCATCTCTGCTCACCTCTGCTCATCTCACCTCATCTCACCTCTGCTCATCTCTGCTCATCTCACCTCTACTCATCTCAACTCTGCTCATCTCACCTCTGATCAGCTCATCTCACCTCTGCTCATCTCACCTCTGCTCATCTCACCTCTGCTCACCTCTGCTCATTTCACCTCTGCTCGCCTCTGCTCATATCACCTCATCTCACCTCTGCTCATCTCACCTCTGCTCATCTCACCTCATCTCACCTCTGCTCATCTCACCTCTGCTCATCTCACCTCTGCTCATCTCACCTCTGCTCATCTCATCTCCGCTCATCTCACCTCATCTCACCTCTGCTCATCTCACCTCTGCTCATCTCACCTCTGCTCATCTTACCTCTGTTCATCTCTGCTCACCTCTGCTCATCTCACCTCATCTCACCTCTGCTCATCTCTGCTCATCTCACCTCTACTCATCTCAACTCTGCTCATCTCACCTCTGATCAGCTCATCTCACCTCTGCTCATCTCACCTCTGCTCATCTCACCTCCGCTCATCTCATCTATGCTCATTTCACCTCTGCTCATCTCAACTCATCTCACCTCTGCTCATCTCACCTCTGCTCATCTCATCTCACCTCTGCTCAGCTCATCTCACCTCATCTCACCTCTGTGCATCTCACCTCTGCTCATCTCACCTCTGCTCACCTCTGCTCATCTCACCTCTGCTCGCCTCTGCTCATAGCACCTCATCTCACCTCTGCTCAACTCACCTCATCTCACCTCTGCTCATCTCACCTCTAAACATCTCATCTCTGCTCATCTCACCTCTGCTCATCTCATCTCAGCTCATCTCTCCTCTGCTCAGCTCATCTCACCTCATCTCACCTCTGCTCATCTCACCTCTGCTCATTTCACCTCAGCTCACCTCTGCTCATCTCACCTCTGTTCGCCTCTGCTCATAGCACCTCATCTCACCTCTGCTCAACTCACCTCATCTCACCTCTGCTCAGCTCATCTCACCTCATCTCACCTCTGCTCATCTCATCTCTGCTCATCTCACCTCATCTCACCTCTGCTCATCTCACCTCTGCTCATATCACCTCATCTCACCTCTGCTCATCTCACCTCTGCTCATCTCACCTCTGCTCATCTCAACTCTGCTCATCTCACCTCTGCTCATCTCACCTCTGCTCATCTCACCTCTGCTCATCTTACCACTGTTCATCTCTGCTCACCTCTGCTCATCTCACCTCTGCTCCACTCACCTCATCTCACCTCTGCTCATCTCATCTCTTCACATCTCAGCTCTTCTTATCTCACCTCTGCTCATCTCACCTCTGCTCATCTCACCTCTGCTCATCTCACCTCTGCTCATCTCACCTCATCTCACCTCTGCTCATCTCACCTCTGCTCATCTCACCTCTGCTCATCTCACCTCATCTCACCTCTGCTCATCTCACCTCTGCTCATCTCATCTCTTCTCATCTCAACTCATTTCACCTCTGCTCAGCTCATCTCTGCTCATCTCATCTCAGCTCATCTCAACTCTGCTCAGCTCATCTCACCTCATCTCACCTCTGCTCATCTCACCTCTGCTCATCTCACCTCTGCTCGCCTCTGCTCATAGCACCTCATCACACCTCTGCTCAACTCACCTCATCTCACCTCTGCTCATCTCACCTCTGCTCATCTCTTCTCATCTCACCTCTTCTCATCTCACCTCTGCTCATCTCAACTCTGCTCATCTCAACTCTGATCAGCTCATCTCAGCTCATCTCACCTCTGCTCATCTCACCTCTGCTCATCTCACCTCTGCTCATCTCACCTCTGCTCATCTCATCTATGCTCATTCCACCTCTGCTCATCTCACCTCATCTCACCTCTGCTCATCTCACCTCTGCTCATCTCATCTCAACTCATTTCCCCTCTGCTCAGCTCATCTCACTTCATCTCACCTCTGCTCATCTCACCTCTGCTCACCTCTGCTCATCTCACCTCTGCTCGCCTCTGCTCATAGCAACTCATCTCACCTCTGCTCAACTTACCTCATCTCACCTCTGTTCATCTCACCTCTGCTCATCTCATCTCTTCTCATCTCACCTCACCTCTTCTCATCTCACCTCTGCTCTTCTCACCTCTGCTCATCTCACCTCATCTAACCTCTGCTCATCTCACCTCTGCTCATCTCACCTCATCTCACCTCTGCTCATCTCACCTCTGCTCATCTCACCTCTGCTCATCTCACCTCATCTCACCTCTGCTCATCTCACCTCTGCTCATCTCACCTCTGTTCATCTCTGCTCATCTCTGCTCATCTCACCTCATCTCACCTCTGCTCATCTCTGCTCATCTCACCTCTGCTCATCTCAACTGTGCTCATCTCACCTCTGATCTGCTCATCTCAGCTCATCTCACCTCTGCTCATCTCACCTCTGCTCATCTCACCTCTGCTCATCTCATCTATGCTCAATTCACCTCTGCTCATCTCACCTCATCTCACCTCTGCTCATCTCACCTCTGCTCATCTCATCTCAGCTCATTTCACCTCTGCTCAGCTCATCTCACCTCATCTCACCTCTGCTCATCTCACCTCTGCTCACCTCTGCTCATCTCACCTCTGCTCGCCACTGCTCATATCACCTCATCTCACCTCTGCTCATCTCCCCTCATCTCACCTCTGCTCATCTCACCTCATCTCACCTCTGCTCATCTCACCGCTGCTCATCTCACCTCATCTCACCTCTGCTCATCTCACCTCATCTCACCTCTGCTCATCTCACCTCTGCTAATATCACTACTGCTCACCTCTGCTCATCTTACCTCATCTCACCTCTGCTCATCTCACCTCTGTTAATCTCATCTCTGCTCATCTCACCTCATCTCACCTCTGCTCATCTCATCTCTGCTCATCTCACCTCATCTCACCTCTGCTCATCTCACTTCTGCTCATCTCACTTCTGCTCATCTCATCTCTGTTCATCTCACCTCATCTCACCTCTGCTCATCTCACCTCTGCTCATCTCACCTCTGCTCATCTTACCTCTGTTAATCTCTGCTCACCTCTGCTCATCTCACCTCATCTCACCTCTGCTCATCTCTGCTCATCTCACCTCTACTCATCTCAACTCTGCTCATCTCACCTCTGATCAGCTCATCTCACCTCTGCTCATCTCACCTCTGCTCATCTCACCTCTGTTAATCTCATCTCATCACTGCTCATCTCACCTCATCTCACCTCTGCTCATCTCACCTCTGCTCATCTCACCTCATCTCACCTCTGCTCATCTCACCTCTGCTCATCTCACCTCTGCTCATCTCATCTCTGCTCATCTCACCTCACCTCTGCTCATCTCACCTCTGCTCATCTCACCTCTGCTCATCTTACCTCTGTTCATCTCTGCTCACCTCTGCTCATCTCACCTCTGCTCATCTCACCTCTGCTCATCTCTGCTCATCTCACCTCTACTCATCTCAACTCTGCTCATCTCACCTCTGATCAGCTCATCTCACCTCTGCTCATCTCACCTCTGCTCATCTCACCTCCGCTCATCTCATCTATGCTCATTTCACCTCTGCTCATCTCAACTCATCTCACCTCTGCTCATCTCACCTCTGCTCATCTCAACTCACCTCTGCTCAGCTCATCTCACCTCATCTCACCTCTGCTCATCTCACCTCTGCTCACCTCTGCTCATCTCACCTCTGCTCGCCTCTGCTCATAGCACCTCATCTCACCTCTGCTCAACTCACTTCATCTCACCTCTGCTCATCTCACCTCTAAACATCTCACCTCTGCTCATCTCACCTCTGCTCATCTCATATCAGCTCATCTCACCTCTGCTCAGCTCATCTCACCTCATCTCACCTCTGCCCATCTCACCTCTGCTCATCTCACCTCAGCTCACCTCTGCTCATCTCACCTCTGTTCGCCTCTGCTCATAGCTCCTCATCTCACCTCTGCTCAACTCACCTCATCTCACCTCTGCTCAGCTCATCTCACCTCATCTCACCTCTGCTCATCTCATCTCTGCTCATCTCACCTCATCTCACCTATGCTTATCTCACCTCTGCTCATATCACCTCATCTCACCTCTGCTCATCTCACCTCTGCTCATCTCACCTCTGCTCATCTCATCTCTGCTCATCTCACCTCATCTCACCTCTGCTCATCTCACCTCTGCTCATCTTACCACTGTTCATCTCTGCTCACCTCTGCTCATCTCACCTCTGCTCATCTCTGCTCATTGCACCTCTGCTCATCTCAACTCTGCTCATCTCACCTCTGATCAGCTCATCTCAGCTCATCTCACCTCTGCTCATCTCACCTCTGCTCATCTCACCTCTGCTCATCTCATCTATGCTCATTTCACCTCTGCTCATCTCACCTCTGCTCATCTCACCTCTGCTCATCTCAGCTCATCTCACCTCTGCTCAGCTCATCTCACCTCATCTCATCTCACCTCTGCTCATCTCACCTCTGTTCACCTCTGCTCATCTCACCTCTGCTCGCCTCTGCTCATAGCACCTCATCTCACCTCTGCTCAACTCACCTCATCTCACCTCTGCTCATCTCACCTCTGCTCATCTCATCTCATCTCTTCTCATCTCACCTCTTCTCATCTCACCTCTGCTCTTCTCACCTCTGCTCATCTCACCTCATCTCACCTCTCCTCATCTCACCTCATCTCACCTCTGCTCATCTCACCTCTGCTCATCTCACCTCTGCTCATCTCACCTAATCTCACCTCTGCTCATCTCACCTCTGCTCATCTCACCTCTGTTCATCTCTGCTCACCTCTGCTCATCTCACCTCATCTCACCTCTGCTCATCTCTGCTCATCTCACCTCTGCTCATCTCACCTCTGCTCATCTCACCTCATCTCACCTCTGCTCATCTCACCTCTGCTCATCTCACCTCATCTCACCTCTGCTCATCTCACCTCTGCTCATCTCATCTCATCTCATCTCAACTCATTTCACCTCTGCTCAGCTCATCTCTGCTCATCTCATCTCAGCTCATCTCAACTCTGCTCAGCTCATCTCACCTCATCTCACCTCTGCTCATCTCACCTCTGCTCGCCTCTGCTCATAGCACCTCATCACACCTCTGCTCAACTCACCTCATCTCACATCTGCTCATCTCACCTCTGCTCATCTCATCTCATCTCTTATCATCTCATCTCACCTCTTCTCATCTCACCTCTGCTCATCTCAACTCTGCTCATCTCAACTCTGATCAGCTCATCTCAGCTCATCTCACCTCTGCTCATCTCACCTCTGCTCATCTCACCTCTGCTCATCTCACCTCTGCTCATCTCATCTATGCTCATTTCACCTCTGCTCATCTCACCTCATCTCACCTCTGCTCATCTCACCTCTGCTCATCTCATCTCAGCTCATCTCACCTCTGCTCAGCTCATCTCACTTCATCTCACCTCTGCTCATCTCACCTCTGCTCATCTCACCTCTGCTCGCCTCTGCTCATAGCACCTCATCTCACCTCTGCTCAACTTACCTCATCTCACCTCTGTTCATCTCACCTCTGCTCATCTCATCTCTTCTCATCTCACCTCACCTCTTCTCATCTCACCTCTGCTCTTCTCACCTCTGCTCATCTCACCACATCTAACCTCTGCTCATCTCACCTCTGCTCATCTCACCTCATCTCACCTCTGCTCATCTCACCTCTGCTCATCTCACCTCTGCTCATCTCACCTCATCTCACCTCTGCTCATCTCACCTCTGCTCATCTCACCTCTGTTCATCTCTGCTCACCTCTGCTCATCTCACCTCATCTCACCTCTGCTCATCTCTGCTCATCTCACCTCTGCTCATCTCAACTGTGCTCATATCACCTCTGATCAGCTCATCTCAGCTCATCTCACCTCTGCTCATCTCACCTCTGCTCATCTCACCTCTGCTCATCTCATCTATGCTCATTTCACCTCTGCTCATCTTACCTCATCTCACCTCTGCTCATCTCACCTCTGCTCATCTCATCTCTGCTCATCTCACCTCTGCTCATCTCACCTCTGCTCATCTCACCTCTGCTCATCTCATCTCTGCTCATCTCACCTCATCTCACCTCTGCTCATCTCACCTCTGCTCATCTCACCTCTGCTCATCTTACCTCTGTTCATCTCTGCTCACCTCTGCTCATCTCACCTCATCTCACCTCTGCTCATCTCTGCTCATCTCACCTCTACTCATCTCAACTCTGCTCATCTCACCTCTGATCAGCTCATCTCACCTCTGCTCATCTCACCTCTGCTCATCTCACCTCCGCTCATCTCATCTATGCTCATTTCACCTCTGCTCATCTCAACTCATCTCACCTCTGCTCATCTCACCTCTGCTCATCTCATCTCACCTCTGCTCAGCTCATCTCACCTCATCTCACCTCTGCTCATCTCACCTCTGCTCATCTCACCTCTGCTCACCTCTGCTCATCTCACCTCTGCTCGCCTCTGCTCATAGCACCTCATCTCACATCTGCTCAACTCACCTCATCTCACCTCTGCTCATCTCACCTCTAAACATCTCACCTCTGCTCATCTCACCTCTGCTCATCTCATCTCAGCTCATCTCACCTCTGCTCAGCTCATCTCACCTCATCTCACCTCTGCTCATCTCACCTCTGCTCATCTCACCTCAGCTCACCTCTGCTCATCTCACCTCTGTTCGCCTCTGCTCATAGCACCTCATCTCACCTCTGCTCAACTCACCTCATCTCACCTCTGCTCAGCTCATCTCACCTCATCTCACCTCTGCTCGTCTCATCTCTGCTCATCTCACCTCATCTCACCTCTGCTCATCTCACCTCTGCTCATATCACCTCATCTCACCTCTGCTCATCTCACCTCTCCTCATCTCACCTCTGCTCATCTCACCTCATCTCACCTCTGCTCATCTCACCTCTGCTCATCTCACCTCTGTTCATCTCTGCTCACCTCTGCTCATCTCACCTCATCTCACCTCTGCTCATCTCTGCTCATCTCACCTCTGCTCATCTCAACTGTGCTCATATCACCTCTGATCAGCTCATCTCAGCTCATCTCACCTCTGCTCATCTCACCTCTGCTCATCTCACCTCTGCTCATCTCATCTATGCTCATTTCACCTCTGCTCATCTTACCTCATCTCACCTCTGCTCATCTCACCTCTGCTCATCTCATCTCTGCTCATCTCACCTCTGCTCATCTCACCTCTGCTCATCTCATCTCTGCTCATCTCACCTCATCTCACCTCTGCTCATCTCACCTCTGCTCATCTCACCTCTGCTCATCTTACCTCTGTTCATCTCTGCTCACCTCTGCTCATCTCACCTCATCTCACCTCTGCTCATCTCTGCTCATCTCACCTCTACTCATCTCAACTCTGCTCATCTCACCTCTGATCAGCTCATCTCACCTCTGCTCATCTCACCTCTGCTCATCTCACCTCCGCTCATCTCATCTATGCTCATTTCACCTCTGCTCATCTCAACTCATCTCACCTCTGCTCATCTCACCTCTGCTCATCTCATCTCACCTCTGCTCAGCTCATCTCACCTCATCTCACCTCTGCTCATCTCACCTCTGCTCATCTCACCTCTGCTCACCTCTGCTCATCTCACCTCTGCTCGCCTCTGCTCATAGCACCTCATCTCACCTCTGCTCAACTCACCTCATCTCACCTCTGCTCATCTCACCTCTAAACATCTCACCTCTGCTCATCTCACCTCTGCTCATCTCATCTCAGCTCATCTCACCTCTGCTCAGCTCATCTCACCTCATCTCACCTCTGCTCATCTCACCTCTGCTCATCTCACCTCAGCTCACCTCTGCTCATCTCACCTCTGTTCGCCTCTGCTCATAGCACCTCATCTCACCTCTGCTCAACTCACCTCATCTCACCTCTGCTCAGCTCATCTCACCTCATCTCACCTCTGCTCGTCTCATCTCTGCTCATCTCACCTCATTTCACCTCTGCTCATCTTACCTCATCTCACCTCTGCTCATCTCACCTCTGCTCATCTCATCTCTGCTCATCTCACCTCTGCTCATCTCACCTCTGCTCATCTCACCTCTGCTCATCTCATCTCTGCTCATCTCACCTCATCTCACCTCTGCTCATCTCACCTCTGCTCATCTCACCTCTGCTCATCTTACCTCTGTTCATCTCTGCTCACCTCTGCTCATCTCACCTCATCTCACCTCTGCTCATCTCTGCTCATCTCACCTCTACTCATCTCAACTCTGCTCATCTCACCTCTGATCAGCTCATCTCACCTCTGCTCATCTCACCTCTGCTCATCTCACCTCCGCTCATCTCATCTATGCTCATTTCACCTCTGCTCATCTCAACTCATCTCACCTCTGCTCATCTCACCTCTGCTCATCTCATCTCACCTCTGCTCAGCTCATCTCACCTCATCTCACCTCTGCTCATCTCACCTCTGCTCATCTCACCTCTGCTCACCTCTGCTCATCTCACCTCTGCTCGCCTCTGCTCATAGCACCTCATCTCACCTCTGCTCAACTCACCTCATCTCACCTCTGCTCATCTCACCTCTAAACATCTCACCTCTGCTCATCTCACCTCTGCTCATCTCATCTCAGCTCATTGTGGAAAAGTAAATTTTGCCATGTTCTGTGTCCCTACGTGTCATCCATCATATGTTATGTGTGCATGATTAAATATGCATATGCATTCCCCATGTTCGATTAATGACGCAATTACAGATGTGTCCACCTCTAGTATGCCAGTTTCCAGCCCTCGTGAATACTACGAATATCAGGCCTATGTAAAGCTACGTTGCCACGTTTCTCAGTGTGCACGTTATTCTATTATAAAGTCCCCGTTTCTAGGCCTCAAAAGGGCCCGGACACCAGATTCAGCTCCTGTCTCCTGAAGCCTCGCTGAGGAGCGATACAGCCCCCACCTGTATCCTCGACCCTTCACTTACTTCCTGCCTCGCAGTGCCCGGTCCAGCCTGGCTCTGCCTCTGAGTCTGCCAAGAATATGTTATGATTCCAGTTATCAGTTCAGTCCTCCTTCTCTGCATTCCTAAGCTACTGAACTGCATCAATAGTTTCCGTCATTGTCTAGCCTTCACGTCTCCACGTTAGAGAAATACTGCATTCAATGGTCATTTAATATTCTTCATCACGCACTACATGTAGAATAATGCATGGTCCAGTCTTAGAATCAAGTTAGCCTTTCCTCTCCTGACTTCTAGTTTATATCAACATGTTCTGTAAACATCAGATACTAGATACTGTTTAGGTACATGTCGCCCTGACTCTCCAGACTTCAGTCTCTGCTCCTAGCACGGAGTTCATAGCCCCCAGCTTCTCCTAGTGATACGTCATTGCTAGTTTGCGCGCACCATCAGGTTAGAGGTCCCGGCTCCCTAGGTAGCCCCCTCCAATGGTTTCCGCCCTATTCATGACATATTCTGTTACGTTTGCATCACATGTCTATGTATACGCCCCGTTACACCTCTTTTCGCCCTTATCTTTCGCGACTGCTACGCGTCACGCCTTCTGCTCCACCCACTGCTACGCCTACTGCAATGTAATGCTATGTGTTTGCGTTATGTATATATGCTCATGTATTGTTATTAAAAGTCAGCGCGCTCATCCCAGATCCAGCCCCAGCAGCTGCTGGGCCCTGCCATCCTATTCCTATGCAGGTTGTCCTGTTCCTGTCCTTATGCTGTAATAAACCTGCAAAACTCCTACTACCTCGAATCTTGACTCTTATTTATTGAGCTATCTGTTATGATATATGTCTAGTCAAAAAGAGAGGTATTATTTATTTATTTACCACATAATGGCGCCCGAACAGGGACTTGCCCTTTCCCCACGCGTCGGTGAAGCCACGCCGACCCCCTGACCCTCTGCAGTCGTGACCGAACTCTTCTGTGCACCGGCAGATATTTCTGCTTCAAGTATCCCTCAGGCCCACGGAGGAGACGGAGGAGGCGGTCCAGCATCCAAACGAGACGGTGGAGGAACGCGGCGAGTCCCGACCAGAGCCCAAGCCAAGAGTCCAAGGTCCGAGGAATCCGGAGGCCCACCCGTAACTGAAGTCCGAAGTTCGTCGTCCGTCGTCGTAGCAGTCCAGTCCAGTCCGAGGCTTTCCGTTCTTGCTGCCCGGTGAGTACCATTACTGGGGTAGTATCTAGACAGGGTCAATCTAAATTGACTCTGGTCCGTGGGTTGGTGGTACACAGACTCACAAACGAAGTGTTCACCTAGGTGGATACGGGTCTTGATGCGTCCCTTTATGGGACCGGTATGTTCCGTACTGTTTCAGCAGTGCATCCAGTAACTCTAGTCTGTTCCGTTCTCGAGAAATTCTTGTGTTTCTGTTCTCAGTATTCCAGGTAATATTCTGTCCGAACTGTTATGTTATGATGTTGTTCAATGTATTTCTAATGTCGTGGTATGCCTGAATTGTTCTCCAAATTGTTATTGTTTCTCGTGTATTGTATTGTGTTCCGATTCAAGTTTACAATGTCTCTCTTTTCGAGATTACGTCAGTTAAAAACTAGAAAGGGTTTGTTAGAAGAAGCAGTTCCTGTTCCGCCGAGGGACAGTCCAGGTCACTTTATGTATCAGAAGCATGGCATAAGCGCCATATTGTATCTAGATTTATGGGTAGAGTATACCAAACAGTTAGAAGAAAAGTATAGATGGCCCGTATCGGGTACATGGGATGCCGAATGCATCATGCGAGTAGAAGAAGCATTATGGAAAAAGAAAGCCAGACAGTCACAGAAAGATGCCATCGAGTTATGGCGTAAAGAAGCTCATAAAAGAACTGAAAAGGAAATCAGAAAGTCAGAATTAAGTAGAGAATCCTTAGAACGAGCACAAGAAAAAGAACTAATCGAGATAGGTGAACAAGTCAAAGCCGAACAGTCAGACAGACAGAGGCATGCCCTTATTAGGGGTATGTATCCTCTCCTTGCCGAGGGCTTGCCAAAAGCGACCCCAGAGGCATCCAGTAATTTCCCGCCACCATTAGTTCCGACTAAGCTACGTCACAAACAGACCGCAGCTGATATTTTTATTTCGTCCTATTTGGATGACACAATCCCAGAATATGCAAATCCTGTTCGCGCTCCGCCAGTCCCTGTAAATCAGGCACTTCCCGCTTCTCCAGACACCGGAGTACCTGTTACGGTACCCCCGGTCCAGCCCGCCATACAAGTCCAGCCTACATTTCCATTTCCCACTCTGCCAGGACGAAGAGCCTCAGTAGACCTAGACTCCAGTTTAGGGGCCGCAGGAGGAGGTACTCCTCAAACCCCGCCGCCACACAAGCGTTTAACGTTAGCCGAATTACATGCACAAGCGTCACAGCGTACGCCCAGACATCAGACTGTAGCAGAAATAAGAAGATCCCTTGCCGAATGTGGCTATGATCCAGTCCCAGGCGAGGATAATATGGTTTTATATTCATTCCGCGTAAGAAAGGTGGCCGAGTATCTAGTCACCTTACCGAATATGAAAGAAGATCTAGACAGAATATATCGTTTCATCCGTACAGGGGATGATCCAGAAAGCATTAGCGAGGCCATGTCTCAAAGGAAAGCCGAGATCCAGCTCATGATATTAAAGTTTCTGATCAATTGTCTAATAAGAGAACAAGATTACCCGTCTAAAGATCCGGCCGAAATGAAAACCCTGACAAGGTGGAGTGATAATATAGCCGAGGGTAAGCACAAGACCGTCGGTGCTATGGAGAGTATGTACAAGAAAATCCGTAGAGAAATAATAAAGATACACGAACAACGTAAAACAGCACAAGTAAGCGAGAAAGAAAGTAACTCTGATACTGAAGAGGTAGAGGACGAGAATCCCGCCAGAATAGCGTATGTAGGAAAATCTAGATTTCCAGATCGCCATTTACGCCTAGAACACAAGTCTATTTTTCATTCTCCAGCACCAGAACAAGGTTCACTAGAACAAGTATTCCAAGCTACCGATCACATTCTGAAATCACGAATCGGTTACAGTGAGTTAAGTACCATGCATGAACAAGAACTAGCCCGATCAGCAGTCCGATGGATTACTGATTCTACCACTTTTCCAGACGAAATAGTGGCACAAATGTTTCTGAAAATGCCCCCAGACGAGCAACGACTGGTGGGTATGTATATGATTCAGCACCTCATTACTTTGTATGAGGGTCAACACTCTGATCCAGGCCCGTTACATGATATCCTGAACGAGTTACTCCAGTATAGATGGAAAGGTCTAGGTACCGACTTAATTAGTGTCATTCTAGAACAGCGCCACAAATATAGAACGTTTCTGAACCCGCATTTTGTTCATGTCTCACCCCCAGAAAGTAAACCATTTTACATGGAGAGACAGAATCCGTTACGAGAAGTCCACCCAGTTAAAGGAACGGGTGGCGAAATGCAGCGAGTGTTTGTATACACTCCAATAACAAAGATGGAACTCCTCGAGATGAAGAAATTAATTCCCTGTCATGACAAAGATCCAGCAGGGTTCCATAGAGAATTAAAAGACATGCTCCGTATGGGAGAATACACATACCCAGATATAATTAAAATGTTAAAGGTTCTGCTGCCCGCAGGGGTGTATGAAAAGCTCAAGGAAAAAGAATGGGAGGTGGGAGAGAAAAAGATCGATTGGGCAGTTCTAGAAGCTGAAGACAAGGCACGAGTACCAGGTACCGGCCTTGGAGATAAATGTAAAGAATTACCAGAATTATTGATACAAGTTTTACCCAGATTATTGACAACTAGAAAAGAAGACTGGGATGCAATCTCAGCCTGTAAACAGAAGCAAGATGAGGAGATTAGTGATTTTTATTCTAGATTTGAAAAGTGTTTTAGTATCAACAGTGGCCTCAAGACGAGTAGTGAGTCATACCCTCACCTTTTTGTTACTAAATTACACAGCAGCTGACCAAGGTTTCGCACATCAACTTTTCCTGTTTCAAAAATATTTGGTGGTGCTGCTACTCTCACCATCCGCTGCCAAGGATGTATATCAAAGCAAATAGAAAAAAGAGTAGAGAGGCGCACTCAATAAGATTAGTAGCTCGAAAAGTCCATAAAATACGTAGATCCTCTGTCGTTTTTCTTAAATATATTCTTTATTTTCATTTGCATAAAACGGCACAGCCAACGCGTTTCATCCCCACAATGTGCCTAGGGGATTTCGTCAGGGCTGAAAAGAGACATTTACATATATAAGTATTTAAATTATCTTAAGTCTAAAATAGCTTGCAAAAAGAGACATATCCAAGCTAGTAAATAGAAAAATATAATCTTTACAAAGAGAATCGCAAAATTTAAAAAACAAGCAAACCATAGATCCAAACATATTGGACAGAATAAATATCTGCCATATGACAGGGTTAGTTTTCCCCTTTATGGATGCAAATGCTCCCTCACCAGTGCATTTGCAAACATACACCCACCGAAATTGGTGAAAAGGGACGCCAGGCTATTGGAGAGATAGATGCCTGGTAAAGGTTGTGTAAGTTTAACATGCATAAAGTTTAACGTGTCCAAGGAGATAGTGTGTGGTCAAGAGGACCATAGTCCAAGATTTCACCAGTATAAACCACACGTGAAAATAAAACCAATAAAAAACCATTTTAAGGTGAGAAAATATCCACAACCTTAATTGCCCAGAAAGTCTTAGGGTATCACATGAAAGTAACTGCATGAATTATTTCATGACTCACCATAAACTGAACAATCAGGATAATGAAATAGTATCAAAGAAGATAGCTCTATCGACGCGGTTATCTGAGCTCGATCACAGTAGATCCCAGTATTTTCCTAAATTTTAAAGATATAGTATTAAAATATAATTATTGAGTCCCATGATTCCCCATATTGGGGCAAGTAGTCCATTTTAAATGTCAGACAAAATCGAGGTCGTAATTTTTATGTTAGGGTAAAATGTTATCCCAATATGCATACTGTTCATAACGTTCTGTTTGAAATGGACACCTATATTTTAACCAAAAAATAAGTACAGGCATTCCCCAACCCAAAATACATGGTCCATAACAGTCTAATTTGCGACAAAAGGGAGACCAAATGGTACCTGGGGGAGATCTGTCACTCAGGTCCAATTAAGATAAAAATGCATGTCCCCCGAGTTGCAGGTTTTAACGGACAGGGTGTCTGTAGTTCCTTGACGCCTAAGAATAATAGACGAGAAAAGTGTGTTTAAGGTAAAATGCCGCACATAATGGCCAAAGAATCGACTCAGTCGTCAAGAGCAAAAGTTGGAACATGGAGAGTCATCAAATATAGGCTTCGATTTTAAGATAAACATGGCATCTAATGCGTGGCCGGTTGATATGACCTACATTTCTAATAGGACGGCAACCATTCAACCGCCGGTTGTAGAGGGAAACGTGTTAATGCCTCTACTTACTAGTGACATTGATATAGCGAATTCTACATTACCCCCCTCCCTCGTCTTAGATCACATGCCTGTATGCAAGACCTCCGCTCGTATAAAATTAAATTAAAACATCCACCCGCTTACATGTGATGCCTTAGTGGAACTTCGCAGGGGGCGTCCTCCAGGGGGTAACAGGCTCAAGTGATGCCTACTCTTCGCGTTGTTGCGGAAAGTACCTATAAAGAGCCAGAAACACACAAGTTGCCACAAATTGCAACCAGCAAATAAACAGCCCCCCGTGGCAGACGAACACCACAGATCGTATCACGTACCTCTAATATGGTACTCGTACTCCACTGCTCCTCCTCATGGAATAATGGCAGCGGGGTAAAGCCAGTGTGCGCCATATTTGAGGAAAAGTATGCCATTCCCATCAATTGGTCACGTGGTGGTTAGACCATCCCATTTTGTTGCACGGAGTGCCGTGACCATCGAGGTGGCCATTATTAAGTGGTGCAAAAAACAGCGTTTTTCCGGAGTTTGTTTATTAAAACCGTCATGTTTTAGTGGCGAATTGAAAAACGTTTATAGCCTGAACTGATATTACGAGAAGTCAATTTAAGATCTGAATAATTGTGTATATCGTGAAAAATATTGTTTCAATAACGGTATTTTCTTTTTGGAATAGCGTAGCCATATAGTAAAGTTCAGTTAATTCAATTACGACTACTGAAGGGGAAGGGGGGCACGATCTGGCCCCAACCTAACATCAGGGTATACTTCGATTCCATAGGGAGCAAACAGACGGAGCGCAATCCCCGTCGGCCCTAGCGGCCATCTTAGAGTGGTTTAAACTGTGCATATCACATATGTGAAATACTCATTCAGTACACCAGATTGAGTGCTACAGAAGTGTTCGTGCGCCCCCAAGGTGTTATAACCCAAACAAAGTGCGAATAAAAGGTGACAGTAAAATAATATTTACAGTATGTCCAAGACCAAGAAAAACGGGCATGCCCTAAAAGGAGCAGCAGCCCCCATTAACAAATCTGCAATGTAGCTGATGTATTCCCAACCCAAGGGAGAACGTATAGCAACCGTCCAATATATCAAAGGATACTTACAATGTATGGGGCAGTAAAACCACAATATTAGAAAGAACAATATTATATATACGTTATACAAACATACATATTGTGCAAGGTCAGAACAAGGGAAATCCATTATGACAGTTTGTTTCTTACATCATAATGCAGTATGTTCCAATCTATACAGTTATTACATCCTCTATTCATCCCTTGCACCTGGCACAGGCCTACAAACTGGTTTACACAATCAAATCTCAGGATCCATAGCATCGGTTAAACAGGGTCAATAGTGCAAATGGTATTGGCATTACTCTATATCTCAAATCAAAAAGTGATGAAGCTCGTTGTCCGTGTTATGCCCCATTTGTGTCGCCCGTAAGCGACAAATCCACTTTGCTTCCCTCTGCCTTACAGCTAGTTCTCGATCGCCCCCCCTTTTATCCTGCGGTATATGATCAATGCCGTGGAACCAAAAGGAGGTATCATGTGGGTGTTTCTCATCGTAGTGTGAGCTTACCGGATAGCGTTTGTCTTTGCCGATAATTGCCCTTCGATGCTCTTGGATTCTTATTTTTAGTTGGCGAATGGTACTTCCCACATAAATGATATTACAACCACATCCCAAAACATAAATTACGTGTGTGGTATTACAGTTGATGAAACTGTTAATTTTGTAATTTTTCGATGTGTTGTAACTAAAATTGGTGGTTTTGTTCAGGCCCGAAGTGCAAACTATACAAGATCCACATGTATAAAAACCCAGAGGTTGGGAAGGAAACCATGATTCACGTGGGGTGGTTGTGTAACTTTGACACAAGTCATCCCTAAGGGATTTACCCTTTCTGTATGAGATAACTGGCTTGTTGGGTATCAAGTCCCGAAGTCCTGGAGCATTTTGCAAAATTCCCCAATGTTTCCTAAGTACATTGTGGATTTTATTGCTGTTAGCATTATATTGAGTTGTAAAAGTTATGCTGCGGTCCTTCCTCTTGGATTGAGTGGAGTTGGCATGGGTTGTCGTCAACAGAGTGTCTTCCCTGTGTAAGGTCTTTGCTTTCTGTATTGCTATATCCACCACTTTTTGATCATAGCCCCTCTTGAGGAACCTATTTCTTGCATTAGACAGATTTTGGGCATAGATATGTTCCTCGCTACAGTTTCTGCGCAATCTCACCATCTCGCCGTACGGTATATTGTTGATTACAGAGCGAGGGTGGGCGCTATCCGCATGTAATACCGCATTACATGAGGTTTCCTTCCTGTATAGCCTGCTTTGTACCATATCATCCTTGACATAAAAACAAATGTCCAAAAAATTGATGGTTTCTTTGCTGTGTGTCATGGTCAATTTTACATTATGTTTGTTGTTATTTAGG
Organism: Lissotriton helveticus; assembly: GCF_964261635.1. Lineage (NCBI taxonomy): Eukaryota > Metazoa > Chordata > Amphibia > Caudata > Salamandridae > Lissotriton > Lissotriton helveticus. The sequence goes on from NC_136069.1 coordinate 173,420,155, forward strand.
TATGCGTGGAATTGTTGTAAGGATTCCACCGAACCCGACCAGAGGACGATGATGTCATCTATGTACCTCCCCCAGAATACAATATATTCAGTCCAGGGGGAGGCACATTTGTTCCAAGCATGCGTCTTCTCAAAATGGCCCATAAACATACAGGCGTACGCTGGAGCAGCCTTAGAACCCATGGCCGTACCACGGGTCTGATGGTACCAGACAGAGTCGTGTAGGAAATAATTGTTGTTTAAAATTATGCCTGTCATCTCTAGTATCATGTTGTTAAAATCATGCTTGTCAGCCGGTTCCCGGTCCAAAAAGGATTGTAGTGCCTTCATGCCCATGTCTCCATGAATGCAAGTATACAAACTCTCAACGTCAAATGTGACGAATGAGAGTTCATCTGACCATTGAAAGTTGTTTAGCTTAGCAAGAATGTCTTTGCTGTCCTTTATGTAGGAAGGAAGATCCACCACATATTTCTGCAGATGGAGATCCACAAACTCTGAGATTTTCTCCGTAGGAGACCCAATCCCAGAAATAATGGGACGTCCTGGTGGGAAAGCCCCCCCCTTATGGACCTTGGGCAGGATGTATATACAGGGGAATCTTGGTTTAGTTACCCGGAGATATTTTACTTCGTCCTCCGATAGGAGGCCAGTCTCCTTCCATTCCAGTAATTTTGCTGTTACCATGCCAGTTACTCCAATAATTGGGTTATGGGGGATACGTTTATAGCAGTTCTTATCACTAAGTTGACGATTGATTTCAGTCATGTAGTCACCATGATTCATTACCACAACATTACCGCCCTTGTCCGCCTCTTTGATGACGATTGTTTTGTCAGCCTTCAGTTTTTCGAGGGCATGTCGCTGTTTGGCGGTAATGTTGTGGTTAGGAATGGTAGAAAATGCTCCATTGTCCTCCAGTTTGTATAGGTCTGCAGATACCCTTTCATAAAAGGTATCGATACTCGGATGGTAGTTAAAAGTGGGAGTGAATGTGGACTTGCATTTCAGCTGGCTGTCCATGCTATAGTCCTGTTCTATGTCCAAAACCCTTAGCATGGTAGTCATGTCCTGTTCACATTCCTCATCCAAATTGTAAAGTAATAGAGCAGTACGAATATCGCCCACTGTATGTGGCATTTGTGCAAGGGCCTCTCTCTGTGCTGAAACCCTGGGTGTCTGGTGCGAAAAGAAATCCTTTAATTTCAAAAGTCTGATGAATTTAAAAAGGTCGATATGTACATGAGTCAAGTCACCATATTGGGATGGACAAAAACTAAGACCTTTACTCAGGACAGATAGTTCATTTTCATCAAGCACTTTATTTGACAGGTTAACAATCTTTAGATCAGTATTACAATCTGAGGCACAAAACTCTTGGATAGGAATAGAAAGAGGTATCATTTCTGTTTCGCTCCATCCCTGTTTTGGGTATTGCTCCGGTTTCTGTACCTGGCCTTTGCCCGCCTTCCGCCCCTCCTTGTCTTGGTGGGGGTCTTGGGAGTTTGAGTTGATCCTTTTTTTGCTGCAGGCGATTGCTTGTGCGTATTTTTGCTAGTTCCTTTTGGAAAGAGGAGGCCCCCTCTCCTAAAGGGAGCTCGATTACTGGATTAGACCTGACACTATTCATGGATGCATTAGACGCACCGCTCTCAGATCGTGTTTCCTCACTTGCTTCCCTTTCCTCACGCACCCTCTTTCTTTCCTCTGCCCCTTGAACTTGATCAAATTTTTTGGCGAACGTATATATTCGGCCATCTTTATAGTCCCTGTCATCTCGCCTTATTTTTTTCAATTTCTTTTCTTTTAGATAAATTTGGTGTTCCTCCATTACTTTTTTTAGAATAACAAAGTTCTTTTCTATCAGATCTTTTTGTTCCAACCCATTAATTTCCAGTATCACTGCATCAATTTCGGCCAATAATTTTTCGCCTTTTTCTTGGGCATTGCGGATCAATATTCTCATCATGACCTCTGATGCAAGCTCTAAATTCCCCTCCCACTCTTTGAGTAGATCCTCTCCTAGATCTTCAAATGTTGGGAATAATAGGATTCTCAAGCCCCTAGAGACTTTTTTGTTAGATAAATATTGAGTGAGGGTAGCCCCATCCCACCAGCGTGAAAGTTCTAATTTTTTCAGACGCTCTAGTTTGAGGAATAGGGTTTTTAGACTAGATTTTCTAGTTTCTGCTATGTTAGATGTTTCATTGGATCTATTGGGACCAAACAGGTTGAGAGCCATTTCCTCCCTTCCATCTACAAATTGAGGCATGCTAATAAGTCCAGTTGTTACAAATGAAGTAGAGTGCAAAACAGTCAATTCCTAAGAATCTGAACAATAAACCAAAGCACACAGCAGCTGACCAAGGTTTCGCACATCAACTTTTCCTGTTTCAAAAATATTTGGTGGTGCTGCTACTCTCACCATCCGCTGCCAAGGATGTATATCAAAGCAAATAGAAAAAAGAGTAGAGAGGCGCACTCAATAAGATTAGTAGCTCGAAAAGTCCATAAAATACGTAGATCCTCTGTCGTTTTTCTTAAATATATTCTTTATTTTCATTTGCATAAAACGGCACAGCCAACGCGTTTCATCCCCACAATGTGCCTAGGGGATTTCGTCAGGGCTGAAAAGAGACATTTACATATATAAGTATTTAAATTATCTTAAGTCTAAAATAGCTTGCAAAAAGAGACATATCCAAGCTAGTAAATAGAAAAATATAATCTTTACAAAGAGAATCGCAAAATTTAAAAAACAAGCAAACCATAGATCCAAACATATTGGACAGAATAAATATCTGCCATATGACAGGGTTAGTTTTCCCCTTTATGGATGCAAATGCTCCCTCACCAGTGCATTTGCAAACATACACCCACCGAAATTGGTGAAAAGGGACGCCAGGCTATTGGAGAGATAGATGCCTGGTAAAGGGCATCTATCTCTCCAATAGCCTGGCGATTCTCTTTGTAAAGATTATATTTTTCTATTTACTAGCTTGGATATGTCTCTTTTTGCAAGCTATTTTAGACTTAAGATAATTTAAATACGCGTTGGCTGTGCCGTTTTATGCAAATGAAAATAAAGAATATATTTAAGAAAAACGACAGAGGATCTACGTATTTTATGGACTTTTCGAGCTACTAATCTTATTGAGTGCGCCTCTCTACTCTTTTTTCTATTTGTTACTAAATTAGTCGAGAATTCAAGCCCACCAATTAAAAATCGAGTTCTGAAAGTCGAAAGTACCTGGCAAGCTAATACCCCGTCCCAGATGTTGCAAATGCTTCAATACCACCAGAATAGAATCAGAGAAGAACAAGAACACGAGAGAAAACGTATGAAAGATACGAAAATGAAAGTACTAGTTGCACAATCTGTTCCTCAAGACAGTCAGAAGAGGGGTCCGAATCAAGCCAGTCATCCTGCAGCTCCCGTTAAAGGGAATTGCAATTATTGTAAACAGCCAGGTCATTTCATAAATGAGTGTGCAGTTCTGAAACACAACATAGCTACTGGTAAGACTAAAGAAAGACCACGTCCGCCTAGACAAGAACAAGTTTCACAGACTCCTCAGCCACAGAATGCACCACAGACAGTTACCGCACCGCAGCCTATTGCTGCAACACAGCATGTTACATCGCAGATGTACCAGTATGCACAGTCTGAGTATCCAGAGTACCAGCAGTATTCATGAAACAGCCTAGAGAGGGAGGTAGGCTTGCCTCTCATCGAGATACCTGTAGATCAAGAAGGTCCCTATGTTCACAGTCAAGTATTAGGGAAAGACAGAAAGTTTTTGATTGATACAGGGGCAAGTAGGACCACAATTAGTCACGCCGAAGTTCCAGGGGCTCCGCTCTCAGGCTCAAGAAATGTTTCCCTTGGATTTTCAGGAAAACCTATCGTAAATGAGATTTCAAAGCCAGTTTCTCTAGAAGTAGGTCCATTGTCCCGCACTACTGATCTGTTACTTACTAAGTCATGTCCAGAAAACCTATTAGGCATTAAGACACTGAAAGAGTTAGGTGCAGTTATATGCTGTTCCCCAGAGGGAATACGACTGTTCCTACGTGACTTTAAGGGTCACTATGTATTACGAGATTTTGATTCAAGACTGTCTAATGTTCCGCAACACTTATGGGCGCAAGGTCCAACTGATGTTGGTTACATGCAAATCACACCCTATCGTGTGACTCTCAAGCCAGGTGTAGTGTTACCACGAATCAGACAGTACAGATTGCCACCTGAGGCTGTAGCAGCCTTATCCAAAATTATTGACGAGCTCATGGCTCAAGGAGTGGTTGTAGAAACTGACTCCAATGTATGTAATTCTCCGATCATTCCAGTCATGAAACGTACTGATCCAAATGCACCCCCAGTATATCGATTAGTGATTGATCTACGAGAGCTTAATAAATGTATTATTCCTCAGTACCCAGTTGTCCCAGATATCTCTTCCCTATTAACGGCCATTGATTCCGAAGCCACGTTCTTCACTGTCATAGACCTCAAGAACGCATTTTTCAGTGTTCCTATTCATCCAGACAGCCAGTTCCTTTTCGGATTTTGTTTAAATGGAAGGAGCTATATGTTTACACGAGCTCCTCAAGGTTTCACAGAAAGTCCTAGTATTTACAGTCAAGCACTCAAGAGACAACTAGACAACATTCACATGCCAACTGACACTGCCCTGCTCCAGTATGTCGATGATCTACTGATCACAGCCCGTTCTGAACGTGCTTGCGAGCGAGCATCCCTTACAGTTTTGTATTTCCTAGCCGAGATGGGGCACAAGGTGTCCCCTTCTAAGCTTCAATTCTGTGTCCAGCAAGTGGTCTACTTAGGACACTTACTGTCCAAGAGGGGTAGGCAGTTGACACCAGACCGTATCCAGTTAATAGCGAGTCTTCCTCAGCCCAAGGCCCAGAAGGAGGTACGTGCTTTTATCGGCCTTACTTCTTATTGCAGACAATGGATTCCCCAGTATGCATTTCTAGCCAAGCCACTGATACAGTTAACGACACAGGAGGCAGCCGTATCGACTGTCCTCCCTTGGACATCTGAACATACACTTAGTTTCAATGAGTTAAAGAAAGCCCTATGCCAAGCTCCAGTTCTAGCAACACCGAACTACAGTAAGCCTTTTACACTTTTCGTTACTGAACGTGAAGGTACAGCATTATCTGTTCTCACACAAGATCAAGCAGGACAATACAAGCCCTGTGCTTATTTTTCGAGCACATTAGATCCTGTAGCCCAGGCTCTGCCTGCGTGCCTCAAGTCAGTTGCAGCCACAGCCCTAGCTATCAGACAAAGTGATTCCATAGTCTTAGGACATACCTTGACAGTACAAGTTCCACATTCTGTGGAAGTTCTTTTAAACCGAACACAAACTCAGCACTTGACAATTGCACGTTTAACAGGTTATGAATTGACACTGTTCCAGCCACACATAGAAATCAGACGCTGCAACATTTTAAATCCTGCTACACTGTTACCATCAGTTAAATCAAATTCTGCCACACATGACTGTGTGGAAGTAGTTAACATTACGACAAAGCCAAGACAAGATCTGACAGATATTCCGCTACCAGACCCCGACCTGACACTTTATGTGGATGGTTCATGTATGAGAAATAGTACAGGAGAACTAGTCGCCGCGTATGCAGTGACTACTGACACTGAAGTTATAGAAACACACCGTATTGATACCCTGTCCGCTCAAGCAGCAGAGCTAGTTGCTCTGACACAAGCCTGTATATATGCCAAGAACCAGAAAGTTAATGTTTACACAGATTCACGTTACGCATTTGGAGTTGTACACGACTTCGGAGTGCTCTGGCAGGAGAGAGGTTTCATGACTTCTCATGGAACCAAGATTCAGCATGGTCTCCTTATTCAAGCTCTGTTAGATGCCATACATTTGCCGACATCTATCGCTATCATGAAGTGCAAAGCACATACGAAAGTTACTGACATTATTTCCCAAGGTAATGATCTAGCAGATCGCACAGCCAAGCTTACAGCACAGACTCTAGACATTCCAGTTAATCAGACACATACTCCAGATCCGACTACATGCATGACAGTTAAGGACCCTACACAAGATGTCATAGATATCCAGTTACATGCTACTCCTGAGGAAATCAAGAAATGGTCCGAACAAGGAGGGGTCCAGACAGATCAAGGATGGTTAACGAAGGGTAAAGCCACATGGTTTCTCCCCGACTCTATGGTTCAAGTCATTATTAATACCGCACATAGTCCAGCACATTTAGGAGAAAAAGCTATGTTAGACAGTATCCAGAACATTTGGTTTAACAAGCATTTACGAGCTGCAGCCAAGCAGAAAGTCCGTACCTGTATGATATGTTGTCAGTTTAATCCAGGTAAAAGTGTCCCGGTGGAACAAGGTGGATTCCAGCCCCCTGACCACCCTTTTGAAGTCCTCCAGATGGATTATATTCAGATGGAGCGATGTCGAGGTTTCAAGTATGTCCTTGTAGTTGTATGCGCTTTGTCCAGGTGGACAGAAGCATATCCAGTCCCAGATTACACAGCCGCGACCACTGCCAAGCAGTTGGTTCGTGAGTTTTTCCCCCGTTATGGACTCCCTAGAGTCGTATATTCTGATAACGGCCAGCCATTCTCATCTGAACTCATGAAGCATGTTTCCCTGTTATTAGGGTACCAGTGGAAGTTCCATTGTGTACGCCATCCTGAAGCAGCCGGTCTCGTAGAGAGACATAACCAGACTCTGAAAATCCGTATTGCAAAAGTGTGTAAAGAAAAAGGTGTGGACTGGCTAGTAGCTCTGCCAGTCGCTTTGTTTTATATGCGCATGGTCGCACATTCCAGATCAGGTCTGTCCCCGTATGAGGTCGTTTTTGGCCGCCCCCCTAACATGTGGGGTACTCCTAGACCCCGAAGTATTACCGATGTTTCAAGTAATATGCTGACAGATTACCTAGCTTCCTTGATGTCTGCCCTCAACTCATGTCGTTCACAGGTTGCCGCCGCATTTCCAGACAATACCGAGGTGGCACCGCACGAAATCGTTCCAGGATCCATGGTGATGGTCCGCAACTTTGACAGATCAAGTCCGCTGGAGCCTCGTTGGAAAGAGCCCCGACAGGTCCTCCTCACCACCCGTACAGCCGTGAAGTTGGAAGGACGCAAAGGCTGGGTACACCTTTCTCATGTTAAACTTTTTAATGGACTGAAACCCGTCTTAAAGAACATTTCCCAGGATTTGAAGGATTGCCAAAGCATTGTTCTCAAGGACTGTCCCGCAAAAGACATTGCTACAACCCCTCCCCTGTTAGAGAAAACTCCGCAACAGGAGTACAAGCTAAAACTCCGGTCTAGTAAAATAAGTCAGTCAGTTTGATTGTCTAAGTCCTCCCCTAGGTGAAACGGTTAGACTGTTTCTGACATGTATAAAATAGACCCCCATAGTGAGAGAGTTAGTCAAAACTCAATCCGATGTATCGTTTTTCTATGTTTCATATTGTTTCTCAGCCTTATGATTTCCTGCACCAGTTATGCATTTTTCTTGTATTTCCCAGTTCTTCATGTAAATAAGTCTGCTAATGCTACAGTAGAGCACACGTTTAGTGATCTGCCTCCTCATGAACTCTCTTACCGCCTCGCCATGCAAAATAACTCATTTATCCGCATGTTACATTACTCACACCAGTCCAGCAATGCCACTAATTGTTGGGTGTGTGGTCGACTCCCCCCTTTCCAGATACCGAAGGGAGTTCTGCCACTTTTTCCTTATCCATTTTCACATAATGGTTCGTGTGGAGCATGGTCCACGTTAACGTCATCCTCAACAGATATATCTTTTCTTAACATTACATGTTTTCCAGACAAGCAAGGTCTTCCCCACAGAACAGGTTTAGATCTAGAAAATGAAGTGTATAATTTAGGTAACTATTCGTCGAATTTTATGGTCCTGAATGTTCAGTCTGATACTACTCCAGACTTACCTGCTATTTCAGTACTACCAGTCAAAGGCGAATTATGTGTCCGAAATAATGGTTCCGTACACGTAGGACATAGTGATTGTACTACTATTGTCAAGTATAGTGACAGTGGGAAATCTATCTTTAAAGCTTCACGTCATTCTTATTTTATTTGTGGTCAAACCACATATATTCGTCTACCCCTCGATTGGGAGGGAACCTGTTACATTGCCTTCCTACTGCCACCTGTTTTCCTAGCCCCACCTGATTATCATAGAAATACACATCTAGTACACATTAGACATAAAAGGGAGTCCCCAATTGTCGATTATACTGAAACTGCTCTAGAACAGTATACAGATTTCAACAGAGGGTTCTTTTTCTTTATAGGACCTATCCAGAATAGTAAGTTAATCCGTAGGTTAACCAGAACCCTCGAAGCTGTAGTAAATGAGACTGCCTCTGCTCTAGGTAACTTAACTGAAGAGCAATCTGCTATGAGATTTGTCGTTTTACAGAATCGTCTCGTCCTTGACGTCATACTGGCCGATAGGGGCGGGGCCTGTAGAGTCATCGGATCTAGTTGCTGCATTTTCATTCCAAATAACGCGCCGTCTGTTTATTCAGCTATAACCAGACTCCATAAAATTGCCCATCTGATACACCAAGATCCAGGCACCTGGACATGGTCCGGTTGGTTCTGGAATATAATTTCCGCATGGGGATGGAAAATATTGTCCTTTCTAGGTATTGCAGTAGCGATCATATTCAGCTGCTGCCTCTGTATACAATGTGGCCCTGCGATTTGCGGCATTTGTGCTACCTCTTGTATTCCTAGTCCCAAGCCCCGTTCTAAATCCCGTTCCAGGATAATTCGAGACGAGCAAATGATACTGTATGAAATGATAGATGGTATCATGAATATTGATGTTTCCTGATGGAAACGTAGTGACAAGGAGGGAATGTGGAAAAGTAAATTTTGCCATGTTCTGTGTCCCTACGTGTCATCCATCATATGTTATGTGTGCATGATTAAATATGCATATGCATTCCCCATGTTCGATTAATGACGCAATTACAGATGTGTCCACCTCTAGTATGCCAGTTTCCAGCCCTCGTGAATACTACGAATATCAGGCCTATGTAAAGCTACGTTGCCACGTTTCTCAGTGTGCACGTTATTCTATTATAAAGTCCCCGTTTCTAGGCCTCAAAAGGGCCCGGACACCAGATTCAGCTCCTGTCTCCTGAAGCCTCGCTGAGGAGCGATACAGCCCCCACCTGTATCCTCGACCCTTCACTTACTTCCTGCCTCGCAGTGCCCGGTCCAGCCTGGCTCTGCCTCTGAGTCTGCCAAGAATATGTTATGATTCCAGTTATCAGTTCAGTCCTCCTTCTCTGCATTCCTAAGCTACTGAACTGCATCAATAGTTTCCGTCATTGTCTAGCCTTCACGTCTCCACGTTAGAGAAATACTGCATTCAATGGTCATTTAATATTCTTCATCACGCACTACATGTAGAATAATGCATGGTCCAGTCTTAGAATCAAGTTAGCCTTTCCTCTCCTGACTTCTAGTTTATATCAACATGTTCTCTAAACATCAGATACTAGATACTGTTTAGGTACATGTCGCCCTGACTCTCCAGACTTCAGTCTCTGCTCCTAGCACGGAGTTCATAGCCCCCAGCTTCTCCTAGTGATACGTCATTGCTAGTTTGCGCGCACCATCAGGTTAGAGGTCCCGGCTCCCTAGGTAGCCCCCTCCAATGGTTTCCGCCCTATTCATGACATATTCTGTTACGTTTGCATCACATGTCTATGTATACGCCCCGTTACACCTCTTTTCGCCCTTATCTTTCGCGACTGCTACGCGTCACGCCTTCTGCTCCACCCACTGCTACGCCTACTGCAATGTAATGCTATGTGTTTGCGTTATGTATATATGCTCATGTATTGTTATTAAAAGTCAGCGCGCTCATCCCAGATCCAGCCCCAGCAGCTGCTGGGCCCTGCCATCCTATTCCTATGCAGGTTGTCCTGTTCCTGTCCTTATGCTGTAATAAACCTGCAAAACTCCTACTACCTCGAATCTTGACTCTTATTTATTGAGCTATCTGTTATGATATATGTCTAGTCAAAAAGAGAGGTATTATTTATTTATTTACCACATCATCTCACCTCTGCTCAGCTCATCTCACCTCATCTCACCTCTGCTCATCTCACCTCTGCTCATCTCACCTCAGCTCACCTCTGCTCATCTCACCTCTGTTCGCCTCTGCTCATAGCACCTCATCTCACCTCTGCTCAACTCACCTCATCTCACCTCTGCTCAGCTCATCTCACCTCATCTCACCTCTGCTCATCTCATCTCTGCTCATCTCACCTCATCTCACCTCTGCTCATCTCACCTCTGCTCATATCACCTCATCTCACCTCTGCTCATCTCACCTCTGCTCATCTCACCTCTGCTCATCTCAACTCTGCTCATCTCACCTCTGCTCATCTCACCTCTGCTCATCTCACCTCTGCTCATCTTACCACTGTTCATCTCTGCTCACCTCTGCTCATCTCACCTCTGCTCAACTCACCTCATCTCACCTCTGCTCATCTCACCTCTGCTCATCTCATCTCATCTCTTCACATCTCAGCTCTTCTTATCTCACCTCTGCTCATCTCACCTCAGCTCATCTCACCTCTGCTCATCTCACCTCTGCTCATCTCACCTCATCTCACCTCTGCTCATCTCACCTCTGCTCATCTCACCTCTGCTCATCTCACCTCCTCTCACCTCTGCTCATCTCACCTCTGCTCATCTCATCTCTTCTCATCTCAACTCATTTCACCTCTGCTCAGCTCATCTCTGCTCATCTCATCTCAGCTCATCTAAACTCTGCTCAGCTCATCTCACCTCATCTCACCTCTGCTCATCTCACCTCTGCTCATCTCACCTCTGCTCGCCTCTGCTCATAGCACCTCATCACACCTCTGCTCAACTCACCTCATCTCACCTCTGCTCATCTCACCTCTGCTCATCTCATCTCATCTCTTCTCATCTCACCTCTTCTCATCTCACCTCTGCTCATCTCAACTCTGCTCATCTCAACTCTGATCAGCTCATCTCAGCTCATCTCACCTCTGCTCATCTCACCTCTGCTCATCTCACCTCTGCTCATCTCACCTCTGCTCATCTCATCTATGCTCATTTCACCTCTGCTCATCTCACCTCATCTCACCTCTGCTCATCTCACCTCTGCTCATCTCATCTCAGCTCATCTCACCTCTGCTCATCTCACCTCTGCTCACCTCACCTCATCTCACCTCTGCTCATCTCACCTCATCTCACCTCTGCTCATCTCACCTCTGCTAATCTCACTACTGCTCACCTCTGCTCATCTCACCTCATCTCACCTCTGCTCATCTCACCTCTGTTAATCTCATCTCATCTCTGCTCATCTCACCTCATCTCACCTCTGCTCATCTCACCTCATCTCACCTCTGCTCATCTCACCTCTGCTCATCTCACCTCTGCTCATCTCATCTCTGCTCATCTCACCTCATCTCACCTCTGCTCATCTCACCTCTGCTCATCTCACCTCTGCTCATCTTACCTCTGTTCATCTCTGCTCACCTCTGCTCATCTCACCTCATCTCACCTCTGCTCATCTCTGCTCATCTCACCTCTACTCATCTCAACTCTGCTCATCTCACCTCTGATCAGCTCATCTCACCTCTGCTCATCTCACCTCTGCTCATCTCACCTCATCTCACCTCTGCTCATCTCACCTCTGCTCATCTCACCTCTGCTCATCTCATCTCTGCTCATCTCATCTCACCTCATCTCACCTCTGCTCATCTCACCTCTGCTCATCTCACCTCTGCTCATCTTACCTCTGTTCATCTCTTCTCACCTCTGCTCATCTCACCTCATCTCACCTCTGCTCATCTCTGCTCATCTCACCTCTACTCATCTCAACTCTGCTCATCTCACCTCTGATCAGCTCATCTCACCTCTGCTCATCTCACCTCTGCTCATCTCACCTCCGCTCATCTCATCTATGCTCATTTCACCTCTGCTCATCTCAACTCATCTCACCTCTGCTCATCTCACCTCTGCTCATCTCAACTCACCTCTGCTCAGCTCATCTCACCTCATCTCACCTCTGCTCATCTCACCTCTGCTCATCTCACCTCTGCTCACCTCTGCTCATCTCACCTCTGCTCGCCTCTACTCGTAGCACCTCATCTCACCTCTGCTCTACTCACCTCATCTCACCTCTGCTCATCTCACCTCTAAACATCTCACCTCTGCTCATCTCACCTCTGCTCATCTCATCTCAGCTCATCTCACCTCTGCTCAGCTCATCTCACCCCATCTCACCTCTGCTCATCTCACCTCTGCTCATCTCACCTCAGCTCACCTCTGCTCATCTCACCTCTGTTCGCCTCTGCTCATAGCACCTCATCTCACGTCTGCTCAACTCACCTCATCTCACCTCTGCTCAGCTCATCTCACCTCATCTCACCTCTGCTCATCTCATCTCTGCTCATCTCACCTCATCTCACCTCTGCTTATCTCACTTCTGCTCATATCACCTCATCTCACCTCTGCTCATCTCACCTCTGCTCATCTCACCTCTGCTCATCTCATCTCTGCTCATCTCACCTCATCTCACCTCTGCTCATTGCACCTCTGCTCATCTCAACTCTGCTCATCTCACCTCTGATCAGCTCATCTCAGCTCATCTCACCTCTGCTCATCTCACCTCTGCTCATCTCACCTCTGCTCATCTCACCTCATCTCACCTCTGCTCATCTCACCTCTGCTCATCTCATCTCTTCTCATCTCAACTCATTTCACCTCTGCTCAGCTCATCTCTGCTCATCTCATCTCAGCTCATCTCAACTCTGCTCAGCTCATCTCACCTCATCTCACCTCTGCTCATCTCACCTCTGCTCGCCTCTGCTCATAGCACCTCATCACACCTCTGCTCAACTCACCTCATCTCACCTCTGCTCATCTCATCTCATCTCTTCTCATCTCACCTCTTCTCATCTCACCTCTGCTCATCTCAACTCTGCTCATCTCAACTCTGATCAGCTCATCTCAGCTCATCTCACCTCTGCTCATCTCACCTCTGCTCATCTCACCTCTGCTCATCTCACCTCTGCTCATCTCATCTATGCTCATTTCACCTCTGCTCATCTCACCTCATCTCACCTCTGCTCATCTCACCTCTGCTCATCTCATCTCAGCTCATCTCACCTCTGCTCATCTCACCTCTGCTCACCTCACCTCATCTCACCTCTGCTCATCTCACCTCATCTCACCTCTGCTCATCTCACCTCTGCTAATCTCACTACTGCTCACCTCTGCTCATCTCACCTCATCTCACCTCTGCTCATCTCACCTCTGTTAATCTCATCTCATCTCTGCTCATCTCACCTCATCTCACCTCTGCTCATCTCACCTCATCTCACCTCTGCTCATCTCACCTCTGCTCATCTCACCTCTGCTCATCTCATCTCTGCTCATCTCACCTCATCTCACCTCTGCTCATCTCACCTCTGCTCATCTCACCTCTGCTCATCTTACCTCTGATCAGCTCATCTCACCTCTGCTCATCTCACCTCTGCTCATCTCACCTCATCTCACCTCTGCTCATCTCACCTCTGCTCATCTCACCTCTGCTCATCTCATCTCTGCTCACCTCATCTCACCTCATCTCACCTCTGCTCATCTCACCTCTGCTCATCTCACCTCTGCTCATCTTACCTCTGTTCATCTCTTCTCACCTCTGATCATCTCACCTCATCTCACCTCTGCTCATCTCTGCTCATCTCACCTCTACTCATCTCAACTCTGCTCATCTCACCTCTGATCAGCTCATCTCACCTCTGCTCATCTCACCTCTGCTCATCTCACCTCTGCTCATCTCACGTCCGCTCATCTCATCTATGCTCATTTCACCTCTGCTCATCTCAACTCATCTCACCTCTGCTCATCTCACCTCTGCTCATCTCAACTCACCTCTGCTCAGCTCATCTCACCTCATCTCACCTCTGCTCATCTCACCTCTGCTCATCTCACCTCTGCTCACCTCTGCTCATCTCACCTCTGCTCGCCTCTACTCGTAGCACCTCATCTCACCTCTGCTCTACTCACCTCATCTCACCTCTGCTCATCTCACCTCTAAACATCTCACCTCTGCTCATCTCACCTCTGCTCATCTCATCTCAGCTCATCTCACCTCTGCTCAGCTCATCTCACCCCATCTCACCTCTGCTCATCTCACCTCTGCTCATCTCACCTCAGCTCACCTCTGCTCATCTCACCTCTGTTCGCCTCTGCTCATAGCACCTCATCTCACGTCTGCTCAACTCACCTCATCTCACCTCTGCTCAGCTCATCTCACCTCATCTCACCTCTGCTCATCTCATCTCTGCTCATCTCACCTCATCTCACCTCTGCTTATCTCACCTCTGCTCATATCACCTCATCTCACCTCTGCTCATCTCACCTCTGCTCATCTCACCTTTGCTCATCTCATCTCTGCTCATCTCACCTCATCTCACCTCTGCTCATTGCACCTCTGCTCATCTCAACTCTGCTCATCTCACCTTTGATCAGCTCATCTCAGCTCATCTCACCTCTGCTCATCTCACCTCTGCTCATCTCACCTCTGCTCATCTCACCTCATCTCACCTCTGCTCATCTCACCTCTGCTCATCTCATCTCTTCTCATCTCAACTCATTTCACCTCTGCTCAGCTCATCTCTGCTCATCTCATCTCAGCTCATCTCAACTCTGCTCAACTCATCTCACCTCATCTCACCTCTGCTCATCTCACCTCTGCTCATCTCACCTCTGCTCGCCTCTGCTCATAGCACCTCATCACACCTCTGCTCAACTCACCTCATCTCACCTCTGCTCATCTCACCTCTGCTCATCTCATCTCATCTCTTCTCATCTCACCTCTTCTCATCTCACCTCTGCTCATCTCAACTCTGCTCATCTCAACTCTGATCAGCTCATCTCAGCTCATCTCACCTCTGCTCATCTCACCTCTGCTCATCTCACCTCTGCTCATCTCACCTCTGCTCATCTCATCTATGCTCATTTCACCTCTGCTCATCTCACCTCATCTCACCTCTGCTCATCTCACCTCTGCTCATCTCATCTCAGCTCATCTCACCTCTGCTCAGCTCATCTCACTTCATCTCACCTCTGCTCATCTCACCTCTGCTCACCTCTGCTCATCTCACCTCTGCTCGCCTCTGCTCATAGCACCTCATCTCATCTCTGCTCAACTTACCTCATCTCACCTCTGTTCATCTCACCTCTGCTCATCTCATCTCTTCTCATCTCACCTCACCTCTTCTCATCTCACCTCTGCTCTTCTCACCTCTGCTCATCTCACCTCATCTAACCTCTGCTCATCTCACCTCTGCTCATCTCACCTCATCTCACCTCTGCTCATCTCACCTCTACTCATCTCACCTCATCTCATCTCACCTCCGCTCATCTCACCTCATCTCACATCTGTTCATCTCTGCTCACCTCTGCTCATCTCACCTCATCTCACCTCTGCTCATCTCTGCTCATCTCACCTCTGCTCATCTCTGCTCATCTCACCTCTGCTCATCTCAACTGTGCTCATCTCACCTCTGATCAGCTCATCTCAGCTCATCTCACCTCTGCTCATCTCACCTCTGCTCATCTCACCTCTGCTCATCTCATCTATGCTCAATTCACCTCTGCTCATCTCACCTCATCTCACCTCTGCTCATCTCACCTCTGCTCATCTCATCTCAGCTCATTTCACCTCTGCTCAGCTCATCTCACCTCATCTCACCTCTGCTCATCTCACCTCTGCTCACCTCTGCTCATCTCACCTCTGCTCGCCACTGCTCATATCACCTCATCTCACCTCTGCTCATCTCCCCTCATCTCACCTCTGCTCATCTCACCTCATCTCACCTCTGCTCATCTCACCTCATCTCACCTCTGCTCATCTCACCTCATCTCACCTCTGCTCATCTCACCTCTGCTAATATCACTACTGCTCACCTCTGCTCATCTTACCTCATCTCACCTCTGCTCATCTCACCTCTGTTAATCTCATCTCTGCTCATCTCACCTCATCTCACCTCTGCTCATCTCACCTCTGCTCATCTCACCTCATCTCACCTCTGCTCATCTCACCTCTGCTCATCTCACCTCTGCTCATCTCATCTCTGCTCATCTCACCTCATCTCACCTCTGCTCATCTCACCTCTGCTCATCTCACCTCTGCTCATCTTACCTCTGTTCATCTCTGCTCACCTCTGCTCATCTCACCTCATCTCACCTCTGCTCATCTCTGCTCATCTCACCTCTACTCATCTCAACTCTGCTCATCTCACCTCTGATCAGCTCATCTCACCTCTGCTCATCTCACCTCTGCTCATCTCACCTCTGTTAATCTCATCTCATCTCTGCTCATCTCACCTCATCTCACCTCTGCTCATCTCACCTCTGCTCATCTCACCTCATCTCACCTCTGCTCATCTCACCTCTGCTCATCTCACCTCTGCTCATCTCATCTCTGCTCATCTCACCTCATCTCACCTCTGCTCATCTCACCTCTGCTCATCTCACCTCTGCTCATCTTACCTCTGTTCATCTCTGCTCACCTCTGCTCATCTCACCTCATCTCACCTCTGCTCATCTCTGCTCATCTCACCTCTACTCATCTCAACTCTGCTCATCTCACCTCTGTTCAGCTCATCTCACCTCTGCTCATCTCAACTCTGCTCATCTCACCTCTGCTCACCTCTGCTCATTTCACCTCTGCTCGCCTCTGCTCATATCACCTCATCTCACCTCTGCTCATCTCACCTCTGCTCATCTCACCTCATCTCACCTCTGCTCATCTCACCTCTGCTCATCTCACCTCTGCTCATCTCACCTCTGCTCATCTCATCTCTGCTCATCTCACCTCATCTCACCTCTGCTCATCTCACCTCTGCTCATCTCACCTCTGCTCATCTTACCTCTGTTCATCTCTGCTCACCTCTGCTCATCTCACCTCATCTCACCTCTGCTCATCTCTGCGCATCTCACCTCTACTCATCTCAACTCTGCTCATCTCACCTCTGATCAGCTCATCTCACCTCTGCTCATCTCACCTCTGCTCATCTCACCTCCGCTCATCTCATCTATGCTCATTTCACCTCTGCTCATCTCAACTCATCTCACCTCTGCTCATCTCACCTCTGCTCATCTCATCTCACCTCTGCTCAGCTCATCTCACCTCATCTCACCTCTGCTCATCTCACCTCTGCTCATCTCACCTCTGCTCACCTCTGCTCATCTCACCTCTGCTCTCCTCTGCTCATAGCACCTCATCTCACCTCTGCTCAACTCACCTCATCTCACCTCTGCTCATCTCACCTCTAAACATCTCACCTCTGCTCATCTCACCTCTGCTCATCTCATCTCAGCTCATCTCACCTGTGCTCAGCTCATCTCACCTCATCTCACCTCTGCTCATCTCACCTCAGCTCACCTCTGCTCATCTCACCTCTGTTCGCCTCTGCTCATAGCACCTCATCGCACCTCTGCTCAACTCACCTCATCTCACCTCTGCTCAGCTCATCTCACCTCATCTCACCTCTGCTCATCTCATCTCTGCTCATCTCACCTCATCTCACCTCTGCTCATCTCACCTCTGCTCATATCACCTCATCTCACCTCTGCTCATCTCACCTCTGCTCATCTCACCTCTGCTCATCTCAACTCTGCTCATCTCACCTCTGCTCATCTCACCTCTGCTCATCTCACCTCTGCTCATCTTACCACTGTTCATCTCTGCTCACCTCTGCTCATCTCACCTCTGCCCAACTCACCTCATCTCACCTCTGCTCATCTCACCTCTGCTCATCTCATCTCATCTCTTCACATCTCAGCTATTCTTATCTCACCTCTGCTCATCTCACCTCTGCTCATCTCACCTCTGCTCATCTCACCTCTGCTCATCTCACCTCTGCTCATCTCACCTCTGCTCATCTCACCTCATCTCACCTCTGCTCATCTCACCTCTGCTCATCTCATCTCTTCTCATCTCAACTCATTTCACCTCTGCTCAGCTCATCTCTGCTCATCTCATCTCAGCTCATCTCAACTCTGCTCAGCTCATCTCACCTCATCTCACCTCTGCTCATCTCACCTCTGCTCATCTCACCTCTGCTCGCCTCTGCTCATAGCACCTCATCACACCTCTGCTCAACTCACCTCATCTCACCTCTGCTCATCTCACCTCTGCTCATCTCATCTCATCTCTTCTCATCTCACCTCTTCTCATCTCACCTCTGCTCATCTCAACTCTGCTCATTCCACCTCTGCTCATCTCACCTCATCTCACCTCTGCTCATCTCACCTCTGCTCATCTCATCTCAGCTCATCTCACCTCTGCTCAGCTCATCTCACTTCATCTCACCTCTGTTCATCTCACCTCTGCTCACCTCTGCTCATCTCACCTCTGCTCGCCTCTGCTCATAGCACCTCATCTCACCTCTGCTCAACTTACCTCATCTCACCTCTGTTCATCTCACCTCTGCTCATCTCATCTCTTCTCATCTCACCTCACCTCTTCTCATCTCACCTCTGCTCTTCTCACCTCTGCTCATCTCACCTCATCTAACCTCTGCTCATCTCACCTCTGCTCATCTCACCTCATCTCACCTCTGCTCATCTCACCTCTGCTCATCTCACCTCTGCTCATCTCACCTCATCTCACCTCTGCTCATCTCACCTCTGCTCATCTCACCTCTGTTCATCTCTGCTCACCTCTGCTCATCTCACCTCATCTCACCTCTGCTCATCTCTGCTCATCTCACCTCTGCTCATCTCAACTGTGCTCATCTCACCTCTGATCAGCTCATCTCAGCTCATCTCACCTCTGCTCATCTCACCTCTGCTCATCTCACCTCTGCTCATCTCATCTATGCTCAATTCACCTCTGCTCATCTCACCTCATCTCACCTCTGCTCATCTCACCTCTGCTCATCTCATCTCAGCTCATTTCACCTCTGCTCAGCTCATCTCACCTCATCTCACCTCTGCTCATCTCACCTCTGCTCACCTCTGCTCATCTCACCTCTGCTTGCCACTGCTCATATCACCTCATCTCACCTCTGCTCATCTCCCCTCATCTCACCTCTGCTCATCTCACCTCATCTCACCTCTGCTCATCTCACCTCTGCTCATCTCACCTCATCTCACCTCTGCTCATCTCACCTCATCTCACCTCTGCTCATCTCACCTCTGCTAATATCACTACTGCTCACCTCTGCTCATCTTACCTCATCTCACCTCTGCTCATCTCACCTCTGTTAATCTCATCTCTGCTCATCTCACCTCATCTCACCTCTGCTCATCTCACCTCTGCTCATCTCACCTCATCTCACCTCTGCTCATCTCACCTCTGCTCATCTCACCTCTGCTCATCTCATCTCTGCTCATCTCACCTCATCTCACCTCTGCTCATCTCACCTCTGCTCATCTCACCTCTGCTCATCTTACCTCTGTTCATCTCTGCTCACCTCTGCTCATCTCACCTCATCTCACCTCTGCTCATCTCTGCTCATCTCACCTCTACTCATCTCAACTCTGCTCATCTCACCTCTGATCAGCTCATCTCACCTCTGCTCATCTCACCTCTGCTCATCTCACCTCTGTTAATCTCATCTCATCTCTGCTCATCTCACCTCATCTCACCTCTGCTCATCTCACCTCTGCTCATCTCACCTCATCTCACCTCTGCTCATCTCACCTCTGCTCATCTCACCTCTGCTCATCTCATCTCTGCTCATCTCACCTCATCTCACCTCTGCTCATCTCACCTCTGCTCATCTCACCTCTGCTCATCTTACCTCTGTTCATCTCTGCTCACCTCTGCTCATCTCACCTCATCTCACCTCTGCTCATCTCTGCTCATCTCACCTCTACTCATCTCAACTCTGCTCATCTCACCTCTGATCAGCTCATCTCACCTCTGCTCATCTCACCTCTGCTCATCTCACCTCCGCTCATCTCATCTATGCTCATTTCACCTCTGCTCATCTCAACTCATCTCACCTCTGCTCATCTCACCTCTGCTCATCTCAACTCACCTCTGCTCAGCTCATCTCACCTCATCTCACCTCTGCTCATCTCACCTCTGTTCATCTCACCTCTGCTCCCCTCTGCTCATCTCACCTCTGCTCGCCTCTGCTCATAGCACCTCATCTCACCTCTGCTCAACTCACTTCATCTCACCTCTGCTCATCTCACCTCTAAACATCTCACCTCTGCTCATCTCACCTCTGCTCATCTCATCTCAGCTCATCTCACCTCTGCTCAGCTCATCTCACCCCATCTCACCTCTGCTCATCTCACCTCTGCTCATCTCACCTCAGCTCACCTCTGCTCATCTCACCTCTGTTCGCCTCTGCTCATAGCACCTCATCTCACGTCTGCTCAACTCACCTCATCTCACCTCTGCTCAGCTCATCTCACCTCATCTCACCTCTGCTCATCTCATCTCTGCTCATCTCACCTCATCTCACCTCTGCTTATCTCACCTCTGCTCATATCACCTCATCTCACCTCTGCTCATCTCACCTCTGCTCATCTCACCTCTGCTCATCTCATCTCTGCTCATCTCACCTCATCTCACCTCTGCTCATTGCACCTCTGCTCATCTCAACTCTGCTCATCTCACCTCTGATCAGCTCATCTCAGCTCATCTCACCTCTGCTCATCTCACCTCTGCTCATCTCACCTCTGCTCATCTCATCTCTGCTCATCTCACCTCATCTCACCTCTGCTCATCTCACCTCTGCTCATCTCACCTCATCTCACCTCTGCTCATCTCACCTCTGCTCATCTCACCTCTGTTCATCTCTGCTCACCTCTGCTCATCTCACCTCATCTCACCTCTGCTCATCTCTGCTCATCTCACCTCTGCTCATCTCAACTGTGCTCATCTCACCTCTGATCAGCTCATCTCAGCTCATCTCACCTCTGCTCATCTCACCTCTGCTCATCTCACCTCTGCTCATCTCATCTATGCTCAATTCACCTCTGCTCATCTCACCTCATCTCACCTCTGCTCATCTCACCTCTGCTCATCTCATCTCAGCTCATTTCACCTCTGCTCAGCTCATCTCACCTCATCTCACCTCTGCTCATCTCACCTCTGCTCACCTCTGCTCATCTCACCTCTGCTTGCCACTGCTCATATCACCTCATCTCACCTCTGCTCATCTCCCCTCATCTCACCTCTGCTCATCTCACCTCATCTCACCTCTGCTCATCTCACCTCTGCTCATCTCACCTCATCTCACCTCTGCTCATCTCACCTCATCTCACCTCTGCTCATCTCACCTCTGCTAATATCACTACTGCTCACCTCTGCTCATCTTACCTCATCTCACCTCTGCTCATCTCACCTCTGTTAATCTCATCTCTGCTCATCTCACCTCATCTCACCTCTGCTCATCTCACCTCTGCTCATCTCACCTCATCTCACCTCTGCTCATCTCACCTCTGCTCATCTCACCTCTGCTCATCTCATCTCTGCTCATCTCACCTCATCTCACCTCTGCTCATCTCACCTCTGCTCATCTCACCTCTGCTCATCTTACCTCTGTTCATCTCTGCTCACCTCTGCTCATCTCACCTCATCTCACCTCTGCTCATCTCTGCTCATCTCACCTCTACTCATCTCAACTCTGCTCATCTCACCTCTGATCAGCTCATCTCACCTCTGCTCATCTCACCTCTGTTAATCTCATCTCATCTCTGCTCATCTCACCTCATCTCACCTCTGCTCATCTCACCTCTGCTCATCTCACCTCATCTCACCTCTGCTCATCTCACCTCTGCTCATCTCACCTCTGCTCATCTCATCTCTGCTCATCTCACCTCATCTCACCTCTGCTCATCTCACCTCTGCTCATCTCACCTCTGCTCATCTTACCTCTGTTCATCTCTGCTCACCTCTGCTCATCTCACCTCATCTCACCTCTGCTCATCTCTGCTCATCTCACCTCTACTCATCTCAACTCTGCTCATCTCACCTCTGATCAGCTCATCTCACCTCTGCTCATCTCACCTCTGCTCATCTCACCTCCGCTCATCTCATCTATGCTCATTTCACCTCTGCTCATCTCAACTCATCTCACCTCTGCTCATCTCACCTCTGCTCATCTCAACTCACCTCTGCTCAGCTCATCTCACCTCATCTCACCTCTGCTCATCTCACCTCTGTTCATCTCACCTCTGCTCCCCTCTGCTCATCTCACCTCTGCTCGCCTCTGCTCATAGCACCTCATCTCACCTCTGCTCAACTCACTTCATCTCACCTCTGCTCATCTCACCTCTAAACATCTCACCTCTGCTCATCTCACCTCTGCTCATCTCATCTCAGCTCATCTCACCTCTGCTCAGCTCATCTCACCCCATCTCACCTCTGCTCATCTCACCTCTGCTCATCTCACCTCAGCTCACCTCTGCTCATCTCACCTCTGTTCGCCTCTGCTCATAGCACCTCATCTCACGTCTGCTCAACTCACCTCATCTCACCTCTGCTCAGCTCATCTCACCTCATCTCACCTCTGCTCATCTCATCTCTGCTCATCTCACCTCATCTCACCTCTGCTTATCTCACCTCTGCTCATATCACCTCATCTCACCTCTGCTCATCTCACCTCTGCTCATCTCACCTCTGCTCATCTCATCTCTGCTCATCTCACCTCATCTCACCTCTGCTCATTGCACCTCTGCTCATCTCAACTCTGCTCATCTCACCTCTGATCAGCTCATCTCAGCTCATCTCACCTCTGCTCATCTCACCTCTGCTCATCTCACCTCTGCTCATCTCACCTCATCTCACCTCTGCTCATCTCACCTCTGCTCATCTCATCTCTTCTCATCTCAACTCATTTCACCTCTGCTCAGCTCATCTCTGCTCATCTCATCTCAGCTCATCTCAACTCTGCTCAGCTCATCTCACCTCATCTCACCTCTGCTCATCTCACCTCTGCTCATCTCACCTCTGCTCGCCTCTGCTCATAGCACCTCATCACACCTCTGCTCAACTCACCTCATCTCACCTCTGCTCATCTCACCTCTGCTCATCTCATCTCTTCTCATCTCACCTCTTCTCATCTCACCTCTGCTCATCTCAACTCTGCTCATCTCAACTCTGATCAGCTCATCTCAGCTCATCTCACCTCTGCTCATCTCACCTCTGCTCATCTCACCTCTGCTCATCTCACCTCTGCTCATCTCATCTATGCTCATTTCACCTCTGCTCATCTCACCTCATCTCACCTCTGCTCATCTCACCTCTGCTCATCTCATCTCATCTCACCTCTGCTCAGCTCATCTCACTTCATCTCACCTCTGCTCATCTCACCTCTGCTCACCTCTGCTCATCTCACCTCTGCTCGCCTCTGCTCATAGCACCTCATCTCATCTCTGCTCAACTTACCTCATCTCACCTCTGTTCATCTCACCTCTGCTCATCTCATCTCTTCTCATCTCACCTCACCTCTTCTCATCTCACCTCTGCTCTTCTCACCTCTGCTCATCTCACCTCATCTAACCTCTGCTCATCTCACCTCTGCTCATCTCACCTCATCTCACCTCTGCTCATCTCACCTCTGCTCATCTCACCTCTACTCATCTCACCTCATCTCACCTCTGCTCATCTCACCTCATCTCACCTCTGTTCATCTCTGCTCACCTCTGCTCATCTCACCTCATCTCACCTCTGCTCATCTCTGCTCATCTCACCTCTGCTCATCTCAACTGTGCTCATCTCACCTCTGATCAGCTCATCTCAGCTCATCTCACCTCTGCTCATCTCACCTCTGCTCATCTCACCTCTGCTCATCTCATCTATGCTCAATTCACCTCTGCTCATCTCACCTCATCTCACCTCTGCTCATCTCACCTCTGCTCATCTCATCTCAGCTCATTTCACCTCTGCTCAGCTCATCTCACCTCATCTCACCTCTGCTCATCTCACCTCTGCTCACCTCTGCTCATCTCACCTCTGCTCGCCACTGCTCATATCACCTCATCTCACCTCTGCTCATCTCCCCTCATCTCACCTCTGCTCATCTCACCTCATCTCACCTCTGCTCATCTCACCTCTGCTCATCTCACCTCATCTCACCTCTGCTCATCTCACCTCATCTCACCTCTGCTCATCTCACCTCTGCTAATATCACTACTGCTCACCTCTGCTCATCTTACCTCATCTCACCTCTGCTCATCTCACCTCTGTTAATCTCATCTCTGCTCATCTCACCTCATCTCACCTCTGCTCATCTCACCTCTGCTCATCTCACCTCTGCTCATCTCACCTCATCTCACCTCTGCTCATCTCACCTCTGCTCATCTCATCTCTGCTCATCTCACCTCATCTCACCTCTGCTCATCTCACCTCTGCTCATCTCACCTCTGCTCATCTCACCTCTGCTCATCTCATCTCTGCTCATCTCACCTCATCTCACCTCTGCTCATCTCACCTCTGCTCATCTTACCTCTGTTCATCTCTGCTCACCTCTGCTCATCTCACCTCATCTCACCTCTGCTCATCTCTGCTCATCTCACCTCTACTCATCTCAACTCTGCTCATCTCACCTCTGATCAGCTCATCTCACCTCTGCTCATCTCACCTCTGCTCATCTCACCTCAGTTAATCTCATCTCATCTCTGCTCATCTCACCTCATCTCACCTCTGCTCATCTCACCTCTGCTCATCTCACCTCATCTCACCTCTGCTCATCTCACCTCTGCGCATCTCACCTCTGCTCATCTCATCTCTGCTCATCTCACCTCATCTCACCTCTGCTCATCTCACCTCTGCTCATCTCACCTCTGCTCATCTTACCTCTGTTCATCTCTGCTCACCTCTGTTCATCTCACCTCATCTCACCTCTGCTCATCTCTGCTCATCTCACCTCTACTCATCTCAACTCTGCTCATCTCACCTCTGATCAGCTCATCTCACCTCTGCTCATCTCAACTCTGCTCATCTCACCTCTGCTCACCTCTGCTCATTTCACCTCTGCTCGCCTCTGCTCATATCACCTCATCTCAACTCTGCTCATCTCACCTCTGCTCATCTCACCTCATCTCACCTCTGCTCATCTCACCTCTGCTCATCTCACCTCTGCTCATCTCACCTCTGCTCATCTCATCTCTGCTCATCTCACCTCATCTCACCTCTGCTCATCTCACCTCTGCTCATCTCACCTCTGCTCATCTTACCTCTGTTCATCTCTGCTCACCTCTGCTCATCTCACCTCATCTCACCTCTGCTCATCTCTGCGCATCTCACCTCTTCTCATCTCAACTCTGCTCATCTCACCTCTGATCAGCTCATCTCACGTCTGCTCATCTCACCTCTGCTCATCTCACCTCCGCTCATCTCATCTATGCTCATTTCACCTCTGCTCATCTCAACTCATCTCACCTCTGCTCATCTCACCTCTGCTCATCTCATCTCACCTCTGCTCAGCTCATCTCACCTCATCTCACCTCTGCTCATCTCACCTCTGCTCATCTCACCTCTGCTCACCTCTGCTCATCTCACCTCTGCTCTCCTCTGCTCATAGCACCTCATCTCACCTCTGCTCAACTCACCTCATCTCACCTCTGCTCATCTCACCTCTAAACATCTCACCTCTGCTCATCTCACCTCTGCTCATCTCATCTCAGCTCATCTCACCTGTGCTCAGCTCATCTCACCTCATCTCACCTCTGCTCATCTCACCTCAGCTCACCTCTGCTCATCTCACCTCTGTTCTCCTCTGCTCATAGCACCTCATCGCACCTCTGCTCAACTCACCTCATCTCACCTCTGCTCAGCTCATCTCACCTCATCTCACCTCTGCTCATCTCATCTCTGCTCATCTCACCTCATCTCACCTCTGCTCATCTCACCTCTGCTCATATCACCTCATCTCACCTCTGCTCATCTCACCTCTGCTCATCTCACCTCTGCTCATCTCAACTCTGCTCATCTCACCTCTGCTCATCTCACCTCTGCTCATCTCACCTCTGCTCATCTTACCACTGTTCATCTCTGCTCACCTCTGCTCATCTCACCTCTGCTCAACTCACCTCATCTCACCTCTGCTCATCTCACCTCTGCTCATCTCATCTCATCTCTTCACATCTCAGCTCTTCTTATCTCACCTCTGCTCATCTCACCTCTGCTCATCTCACCTCTGCTCATCTCACCTCTGCTCATCTCACCTCATCTCACCTCTGCTCATCTCACCTCTGCTCATCTCACCTCTGCTCATCTCACCTCATCTCACCTCTGCTCATCTCACCTCTGCTCATCTCATCTCTTCTCATCTCAACTCATTTCACCTCTGCTCAGCTCATCTCTGCTCATCTCATCTCAGCTCATCTCAACTCTGCTCAGCTCATCTCACCTCATCTCACCTCATCTCACCTCTGCTCATCTCACCTCTGCTCATCTCACCTCTGCTCGCCTCTGCTCATAGCACCTCATCACCCCTCTGCTCAACTCACCTCATCTCACCTCTGCTCATCTCACCTCTGCTCATCTCATCTCATCTCTTCTCATCTCACCTCTTCTCATCTCACCTCTGCTCATCTCAACTCTGCTCATCTCAACTCTGATCAGCTCATCTCAGCTCATCTCACCTCTGCTCATCTCACCTCTGCTCATCTCACCTCTGCTCATCTCATCTATGCTCATTCCACCTCTGCTCATCTCACCTCATCTCACCTCTGCTCATCTCACCTCTGCTCATCTCATCTCAGCTCATCTCACCTCTGATCAGCTCATCTCACTTCATCTCACCTCTGTTCATCTCACCTCTGCTCACCTCTGCTCATCTCACCTCTGCTCGCCTCTGCTCATAGCACCTCATCTCACCTCTGCTCAACTTACCTCATCTCACCTCTGTTCATCTCACCTCTGCTCATCTCATCTCTTCTCATCTCACCTCACCACTTCTCATCTCACCTCTGCTCTTCTCACCTCTGCTCATCTCACCTCATCTAACCTCTGCTCATCTCACCTCTGCTCATCTCACCTCATCTCACCTCTGCTCATCTCACCTCTGCTCATCTCACCTCTGCTCATCTCACCTCATCTCACCTCTGCTCATCTCACCTCTGCTCATCTCACCTCTGTTCATCTCTGCTCACCTCTGCTCATCTCACCTCATCTCACCTCTGCTCATCTCTGCTCATCTCACCTCTGCTCATCTCAACTGTGCTCATCTCACCTCCGATCAGCTCATCTCAGCTCATCTCACCTCTGCTCATCTCACCTCTGCTCATCTCACCTCTGCTCATCTCATCTATGCTCAATTCACCTCTGCTCATCTCACCTCATCTCACCTCTGCTCATCTCACCTCTGCTCATCTCATCTCAGCTCATTTCACCTCTGCTCAGCTCATCTCACCTCATCTCACCTCTGCTCATCTCACCTCTGCTCACCTCTGCTCATCTCACCTCTGCTTGCCACTGCTCATATCACCTCATCTCACGTCTGCTCATCTCCCCTCATCTCACCTCTGCTCATCTCACCTCATCTCACCTCTGCTCATCTCACCTCTGCTCATCTCACCTCATCTCACCTCTGCTCATCTCACCTCATCTCACCTCTGCTCATCTCACCTCTGCTAATATCACTACTGCTCACCTCTGCTCATCTTACCTCATCTCACCTCTGCTCATCTCACCTCTGTTAATCTCATCTCTGCTCATCTCACCTCATCTCACCTCTGCTCATCTCACCTCTGCTCATCTCACCTCATCTCACCTCTGCTCATCTCACCTCTGCTCATCTCACCTCTGCTCATCTCATCTCTGCTCCTCTCACCTCATCTCACCTCTGCTCATCTCACCTCTGCTCATCTCACCTCTGCTCATCTTACCTCTGTTCATCTCTGCTCACCTCTGCTCATCTCACCTCATCTCACCTCTGCTCATCTCTGCTCATCTCACCTCTACTCATCTCAACTCTGCTCATCTCACCTCTGATCAGCTCATCTCACCTCTGCTCATCTCACCTCTGCTCATCTCACCTCCGCTCATCTCATCTATGCTCATTTCACCTCTGCTCATCTCAACTCATCTCACCTCTGCTCATCTCACCTCTGCTCATCTCAACTCACCTCTGCTCAGCTCATCTCACCTCATCTCACCTCTGCTCATCTCACCTCTGTTCATCTCACCTCTGCTCACCTCTGCTCATCTCACCTCTGCTCGCCTCTGCTCATAGCACCTCATCTCACCTCTGCTCAACTCACTTCATCTCACCTCTGCTCATCTCACCTCTAAACATCTCACCTCTGCTCATCTCACCTCTGCTCATCTCATCTCAGCTCATCTCACCTCTGCTCAGCTCATCTCACCTCATCTCACCTCTGCTCATCTCACCTCTGCTCATCTCACCTCAGCTCACCTCTGCTCATCTCACCTCTGTTCGCCTCTGCTCATAGCACCTCATCTCACCTCTGCTCAACTCACCTCATCTCACCTCTGCTCAGCTCATCTCACCTCATCTCACCTCTGCTCATCTCATCTCTGCTCATCTCACCTCATCTCACCTCTGCTCATCTCAACTCTGCTCATCTTACCACTGTTCATCTCTGCTCACCTCTGCTCATCTCACCTCTGCACATCTCTGCTCATTGCACCTCTGCTCATCTCAACTCTGCTCATCTCACCTCTGCTCATCTCATCTCAGCTCATCTCACCTCTGCTCATCTCACCTCTGCTCATCTCACCTCTGCTCATCTCATCTATGCTCATTTCACCTCTGCTCATCTCACCTCATCTCACCTCTGCTCATCTCACCTCTGCTCATCTCATCTCAGCTCATCTCACCTCTGCTCAGCTCATCTCACCTCATCTCATCTCACCTCTGCTCATCTCACCTCTGCTCACCTCTGCTCATCTCACCTCTGCTCACCTCTGCTCATATCACCTCATCTCACCTCTGCTCAACTCACCTCATCTCATCTCTGCTCATCTCACCTCTGCTCATCTCATCTCATCTCTTCTCATCTCACCTCTTCTCATCTCACCTCTGCTCTTCTCACCTCTGCTCATCTCACCTCATCTCACCTCTGCTCATCTCACCTTATCTCACCTCTGCTCATCTCACCTCTGCTCATCTCACCTAATCTCACCTCTGCTCATCTCACCTCTGCTCATCTCACCTCTGCTCATCTCACCTCTGTTCATCTCTGCTCACCTCTGCTCATCTCACCTCATCTCACCTCTGCTCATCTCTGCTCATCTCACCTCTGCTCATCTCACCTCTGCTCATCTCACCTCTGCTCATCTCACCTCATCTCACCTCTGCTCATCTCACCTCTGCTCATCTCACCTCATCTCACCTCTGCTCATCTCACCTCTGCTCATCTCATCTCAACTCATTTCACCTCTGCTCAGCTCATCTCTGCTCATCTCATCTCAGCTCATCTCAACTCTGCTCAGCTCATCTCACCTCATCTCACCTCTGCTCATCTCACCTCTGCTCATCTCACCTCTGCTCGCCTCTGCTCAGAGCACCTCATCACACCTCTGCTCAACTCACCTCATCTCACCTCTGCTCATCTCACCTCTGCTCATCTCATCTAATCTCTTCTCATCTCACCTCTGCTCATCTCACCTCTGCTCATCTCATCTCTGCTCATCTCACCTCATCTCACCTCTGCTCATCTCACCTCTGCTCATCTCACCTCTGCTCATCTTACCTCTGTTCATCTCTGCTCACCTCTGCTCATCTCACCTCATCTCACCTCTGCTCATCTCTGCTCATCTCACCTCTACTCATCTCAACTCTGCTCATCTCACCTCTGATCAGCTCATCTCACCTCTGCTCATCTCAACTCTGCTCATCTCACCTCTGCTCACCTCTGCTCATTTCACCTCTGCTCGCCTCTGCTCATATCACCTCATCTCACCTCTGCTCATCTCACCTCTGCTCATCTCACCTCATCTCACCTCTGCTCATCTCACCTCTGCTCATCTCACCTCTGCTCATCTCACCTCTGCTCATCTCATCTCTGCTCATCTCACCTCATCTCACCTCTGCTCATCTCACCTCTGCTCATCTCACCTCTGCTCATCTTACCTCTGTTCATCTCTGCTCACCTCTGCTCATCTCACCTCATCTCACCTCTGCTCATCTCTGCGCATCTCACCTCTACTCATCTCAACTCTGCTCATCTCACCTCTGATCAGCTCATCTCACCTCTGCTCATCTCACCTCTGCTCATCTCACCTCCGCTCATCTCATCTATGCTCATTTCACCTCTGCTCATCTCAACTCATCTCACCTCTGCTCATCTCACCTCTGCTCATCTCATCTCACCTCTGCTCAGCTCATCTCACCTCATCTCACCTCTGCTCATCTCACCTCTGCTCATCTCACCTCTGCTCACCTCTGCTCATCTCACCTCTGCTCTCCTCTGCTCATAGCACCTCATCTCACCTCTGCTCAACTCACCTCATCTCACCTCTGCTCATCTCACCTCTAAACATCTCACCTCTGCTCATCTCACCTCTGCTCATCTCATCTCAGCTCATCTCACCTGTGCTCAGCTCATCTCACCTCATCTCACCTCTGCTCATCTCACCTCAGCTCACCTCTGCTCATCTCACCTCTGTTCGCCTCTGCTCATAGCACCTCATCGCACCTCTGCTCAACTCACCTCATCTCACCTCTGCTCAGCTCATCTCACCTCATCTCACCTCTGCTCATCTCATCTCTGCTCATCTCACCTCATCTCACCTCTGCTCATCTCACCTCTGCTCATATCACCTCATCTCACCTCTGCTCATCTCACCTCTGCTCATCTCACCTCTGCTCATCTCAACTCTGCTCATCTCACCTCTGCTCATCTCACCTCTGCTCATCTCACCTCTGCTCATCTTACCACTGTTCATCTCTGCTCACCTCTGCTCATCTCACCTCTGCTCAACTCACCTCATCTCACCTCTGCTCATCTCACCTCTGCTCATCTCATCTCATCTCTTCACATCTCAGCTATTCTTATCTCACCTCTGCTCATCTCACCTCTGCTCATCTCACCTCTGCTCATCTCACCTCTGCTCATCTCACCTCATCTCACCTCTGCTCATCTCACCTCTGCTCATCTCACCTCTGCTCATCTCACCTCATCTCACCTCTGCTCATCTCACCTCTGCTCATCTCATCTCTTCTCATCTCAACTCATTTCACCTCTGCTCAGCTCATCTCTGCTCATCTCATCTCAGCTCATCTCAACTCTGCTCAGCTCATCTCACCTCATCTCACCTCTGCTCATCTCACCTCTGCTCATCTCACCTCTGCTCGCCTCTGCTCATAGCACCTCATCACACCTCTGCTCAACTCACCTCATCTCACCTCTGCTCATCTCACCTCTGCTCATCTCATCTCATCTCTTCTCATCTCACCTCTTCTCATCTCACCTCTGCTCATCTCAACTCTGCTCATCTCAACTCTGATCAGCTCATCTCAGCTCATCTCACCTCTGCTCATCTCACCTCTGCTCATCTCACCTCTGCTCATCTCACCTCTGCTCATCTCATCTATGCTCATTCCACCTCTGCTCATCTCACCTCATCTCACCTCTGCTCATCTCACCTCTGCTCATCTCATCTCAGCTCATCTCACCTCTGCTCAGCTCATCTCACTTCATCTCACCTCTGTTCATCTCACCTCTGCTCACCTCTGCTCATCTCACCTCTGCTCGCCTCTGCTCATAGCACCTCATCTCACCTCTGCTCAACTTACCTCATCTCACCTCTGTTCATCTCACCTCTGCTCATCTCATCTCTTCTCATCTCACCTCACCTCTTCTCATCTCACCTCTGCTCTTCTCACCTCTGCTCATCTCACCTCATCTAACCTCTGCTCATCTCACCTCTGCTCATCTCACCTCATCTCACCTCTGCTCATCTCACCTCTGCTCATCTCACCTCATCTCACCTCATCTCACCTCTGCTCATCTCACCTCTGCTCATCTCACCTCTGTTCATCTCTGCTCACCTCTGCTCATCTCACCTCATCTCACCTCTGCTCATCTCTGCTCATCTCACCTCTGCTCATCTCAACTGTGCTCATCTCACCTCTGATCAGCTCATCTCAGCTCATCTCACCTCTGCTCATCTCACCTCTGCTCATCTCACCTCTGCTCATCTCATCTATGCTCAATTCACCTCTGCTCATCTCACCTCATCTCACCTCTGCTCATCTCACCTCTGCTCATCTCATCTCAGCTCATTTCACCTCTGCTCAGCTCATCTCACCTCATCTCACCTCTGCTCATCTCACCTCTGCTCACCTCTGCTCATCTCACCTCTGCTTGCCACTGCTCATATCACCTCATCTCACCTCTGCTCATCTCCCCTCATCTCACCTCTGCTCATCTCACCTCATCTCACCTCTGCTCATCTCACCTCTGCTCATCTCACCTCATCTCACCTCTGCTCATCTCACCTCATCTCACCTCTGCTCATCTCACCTCTGCTAATATCACTACTGCTCACCTCTGCTCATCTTACCTCATCTCACCTCTGCTCATCTCACCTCTGTTAATCTCATCTCTGCTCATCTCACCTCATCTCACCTCTGCTCATCTCACCTCTGCTCATCTCACCTCATCTCACCTCTGCTCATCTCACCTCTGCTCATCTCACCTCTGCTCATCTCATCTCTGCTCATCTCACCTCATCTCACCTCTGCTCATCTCACCTCTGCTCATCTCACCTCTGCTCATCTTACCTCTGTTCATCTCTGCTCACCTCTGCTCATCTCACCTCATCTCACCTCTGCTCATCTCTGCTCATCTCACCTCTACTCATCTCAACTCTGCTCATCTCACCTCTGATCAGCTCATCTCACCTCTGCTCATCTCACCTCTGTTAATCTCATCTCATCTCTGCTCATCTCACCTCATCTCACCTCTGCTCATCTCACCTCTGCTCATCTCACCTCATCTCACCTCTGCTCATCTCACCTCTGCTCATCTCACCTCTGCTCATCTCATCTCTGCTCATCTCACCTCATCTCACCTCTGCTCATCTCACCTCTGCTCATCTCACCTCTGCTCATCTTACCTCTGTTCATCTCTGCTCACCTCTGCTCATCTCACCTCATCTCACCTCTGCTCATCTCTGCTCATCTCACCTCTACTCATCTCAACTCTGCTCATCTCACCTCTGATCAGCTCATCTCACCTCTGCTCATCTCACCTCTGCTCATCTCACCTCCGCTCATCTCATCTATGCTCATTTCACCTCTGCTCATCTCAACTCATCTCACCTCTGCTCATCTCACCTCTGCTCATCTCAACTCACCTCTGCTCAGCTCATCTCACCTCATCTCACCTCTGCTCATCTCACCTCTGTTCATCTCACCTCTGCTCACCTCTGCTCATCTCACCTCTGCTCGCCTCTGCTCATAGCACCTCATCTCACCTCTGCTCAACTCACTTCATCTCACCTCTGCTCATCTCACCTCTAAACATCTCACCTCTGCTCATCTCACCTCTGCTCATCTCATCTCAGCTCATCTCACCTCTGCTCAGCTCATCTCACCCCATCTCACCTCTGCTCATCTCACCTCTGCTCATCTCACCTCAGCTCACCTCTGCTCATCTCACCTCTGTTCGCCTCTGCTCATAGCACCTCATCTCACGTCTGCTCAACTCACCTCATCTCACCTCTGCTCAGCTCATCTCACCTCATCTCACCTCTGCTCATCTCATCTCTGCTCATCTCACCTCATCTCACCTCTGCTTATCTCACCTCTGCTCATATCACCTCATCTCACCTCTGCTCATCTCACCTCTGCTCATCTCATCTCACCTCTGCTCATCTCATCTCTGCTCATCTCACCTCATCTCACCTCTGCTCATTGCACCTCTGCTCATCTCAACTCTGCTCATCTCACCTCTGATCAGCTCATCTCAGCTCATCTCACCTCTGCTCATCTCACCTCTGCTCATCTCACCTCTGCTCATCTCACCTCATCTCACCTCTGCTCATCTCACCTCTGCTCATCTCATCTCTTCTCATCTCAACTCATTTCACCTCTGCTCAGCTCATCTCTGCTCATCTCATCTCAGCTCATCTCAACTCTGCTCAGCTCATCTCACCTCATCTCACCTCTGCTCATCTCACCTCTGCTCATCTCACCTCTGCTCGCCTCTGCTCATAGCACCTCATCACACCTCTGCTCAACTCACCTCATCTCACCTCTGCTCATCTCACCTCTGCTCATCTCATCTCATCTCTTCTCATCTCACCTCTTCTCATCTCACCTCTGCTCATCTCAACTCTGCTCATCTCAACTCTGATCAGCTCATCTCAGCTCATCTCACCTCTGCTCATCTCACCTCTGCTCATCTCACCTCTGCTCATCTCACCTCTGCTCATCTCATCTATGCTCATTTCACCTCTGCTCATCTCACCTCATCTCACCTCTGCTCATCTCACCTCTGCTCATCTCATCTCATCTCACCTCTGCTCAGCTCATCTCACTTCATCTCACCTCTGCTCATCTCACCTCTGCTCACCTCTGCTCATCTCACCTCTGCTCGCCTCTGCTCATAGCACCTCATCTCATCTCTGCTCAACTTACCTCATCTCACCTCTGTTCATCTCACCTCTGCTCATCTCATCTCTTCTCATCTCACCTCACCTCTTCTCATCTCACCTCTGCTCTTCTCACCTCTGCTCATCTCACCTCATCTAACCTCTGCTCATCTCACCTCTGCTCATCTCACCTCATCTCACCTCTGCTCATCTCACCTCTGCTCATCTCACCTCTACTCATCTCACCTCATCTCACCTCTGCTCATCTCACCTCATCTCACCTCTGTTCATCTCTGCTCACCTCTGCTCATCTCACCTCATCTCACCTCTGCTCATCTCTGCTCATCTCACCTCTGCTCATCTCAACTGTGCTCATCTCACCTCTGATCAGCTCATCTCAGCTCATCTCACCTCTGCTCATCTCACCTCTGCTCATCTCACCTCTGCTCATCTCATCTATGCTCAATTCACCTCTGCTCATCTCACCTCATCTCACCTCTGCTCATCTCACCTCTGCTCATCTCATCTCAGCTCATTTCACCTCTGCTCAGCTCATTTCACCTCATCTCACCTCTGCTCATCTCACCTCTGCTCACCTCTGCTCATCTCACCTCTGCTCGCCACTGCTCATATCACCTCATCTCACCTCTGCTCATCTCCCCTCATCTCACCTCTGCTCATCTCACCTCATCTCACCTCTGCTCATCTCACCTCTGCTCATCTCACCTCATCTCACCTCTGCTCATCTCACCTCATCTCACCTCTGCTCATCTCACCTCTGCTAATATCACTACTGCTCACCTCTGCTCATCTTACCTCATCTCACCTCTGCTCATCTCACCTCTGTTAATCTCATCTCTGCTCATCTCACCTCATCTCACCTCTGCTCATCTCACCTCTGCTCATCTCACCTCTGCTCATCTCACCTCATCTCACCTCTGCTCATCTCACCTCTGCTCATCTCATCTCTGCTCATCTCACCTCATCTCACCTCTGCTCATCTCACCTCTGCTCATCTCACCTCTGCTCATCTCACCTCTGCTCATCTCATCTCTGCTCATCTCACCTCATCTCACCTCTGCTCATCTCACCTCTGCTCATCTTACCTCTGTTCATCTCTGCTCACCTCTGCTCATCTCACCTCATCTCACCTCTGCTCATCTCTGCTCATCTCACCTCTACTCATCTCAACTCTGCTCATCTCACCTCTGATCAGCTCATCTCACCTCTGCTCATCTCACCTCTGCTCATCTCACCTCAGTTAATCTCATCTCATCTCTGCTCATCTCACCTCATCTCACCTCTGCTCATCTCACCTCTGCTCATCTCACCTCATCTCACCTCTGCTCATCTCACCTCTGCGCATCTCACCTCTGCTCATCTCATCTCTGCTCATCTCACCTCATCTCACCTCTGCTCATCTCACCTCTGCTCATCTCACCTCTGCTCATCTTACCTCTGTTCATCTCTGCTCACCTCTGTTCATCTCACCTCATCTCACCTCTGCTCATCTCTGCTCATCTCACCTCTACTCATCTCAACTCTGCTCATCTCACCTCTGATCAGCTCATCTCACCTCTGCTCATCTCAACTCTGCTCATCTCACCTCTGCTCACCTCTGCTCATTTCACCTCTGCTCGCCTCTGCTCATATCACCTCATCTCAACTCTGCTCATCTCACCTCTGCTCATCTCACCTCATCTCACCTCTGCTCATCTCACCTCATCTCACCTCTGCTCACCTCTGCTCATTTCACCTCTGCTCGCCTCTGCTCATATCACCTCATCTCAACTCTGCTCATCTCACCTCTGCTCATCTCACCTCATCTCACCTCTGCTCATCTCACCTCTGCTCATCTCACCTCTGCTCATCTCACCTCTGCTCATCTCATCTCTGCTCATCTCACCTCATCTCACCTCTGCTCATCTCACCTCTGCTCATCTCACCTCTGCTCATCTTACCTCTGTTCATCTCTGCTCACCTCTGCTCATCTCACCTCATCTCACCTCTGCTCATCTCTGCGCATCTCACCTCTTCTCATCTCAACTCTGCTCATCTCACCTCTGATCAGCTCATCTCACGTCTGCTCATCTCACCTCTGCTCATCTCACCTCCGCTCATCTCATCTATGCTCATTTCACCTCTGCTCATCTCAACTCATCTCACCTCTGCTCATCTCACCTCTGCTCATCTCATCTCACCTCTGCTCAGCTCATCTCACCTCATCTCACCTCTGCTCATCTCACCTCTGCTCATCTCACCTCTGCTCACCTCTGCTCATCTCACCTCTGCTCTCCTCTGCTCATAGCACCTCATCTCACCTCTGCTCAACTCACCTCATCTCACCTCTGCTCATCTCACCTCTAAACATCTCACCTCTGCTCATCTCACCTCTGCTCATCTCATCTCAGCTCATCTCACCTGTGCTCAGCTCATCTCACCTCATCTCACCTCTGCTCATCTCACCTCAGCTCACCTCTGCTCATCTCACCTCTGTTCTCCTCTGCTCATAGCACCTCATCGCACCTCTGCTCAACTCACCTCATCTCACCTCTGCTCAGCTCATCTCACCTCATCTCACCTCTGCTCATCTCATCTCTGCTCATCTCACCTCATCTCACCTCTGCTCATCTCACCTCTGCTCATATCACCTCATCTCACCTCTGCTCATCTCACCTCTGCTCATCTCACCTCTGCTCATCTCAACTCTGCTCATCTCACCTCTGCTCATCTCACCTCTGCTCATCTCAACTGTGCTCATCTCACCTCTGATCAGCTCATCTCAGCTCATCTCACCTCTGCTCATCTCACCTCTGCTCATCTCACCTCTGCTCATCTCATCTATGCTCAATTCACCTCTGCTCATCTCACCTCATCTCACCTCTGCTCATCTCACCTCTGCTCATCTCATCTCAGCTCATTTCACCTCTGCTCAGCTCATTTCACCTCATCTCACCTCTGCTCATCTCACCTCTGCTCACCTCTGCTCATCTCACCTCTGCTCGCCACTGCTCATATCACCTCATCTCACCTCTGCTCATCTCCCCTCATCTCACCTCTGCTCATCTCACCTCATCTCACCTCTGCTCATCTCACCTCTGCTCATCTCACCTCATCTCACCTCTGCTCATCTCACCTCATCTCACCTCTGCTCATCTCACCTCTGCTAATATCACTACTGCTCACCTCTGCTCATCTTACCTCATCTCACCTCTGCTCATCTCACCTCTGTTAATCTCATCTCTGCTCATCTCACCTCATCTCACCTCTGCTCATCTCACCTCTGCTCATCTCACCTCTGCTCATCTCACCTCATCTCACCTCTGCTCATCTCACCTCTGCTCATCTCACCTCTGCTCATCTCATCTCTGCTCATCTCACCTCATCTCACCTCTGCTCATCTCACCTCTGCTCATCTCACCTCTGCTCATCTCACCTCTGCTCATCTCATCTCTGCTCATCTCACCTCATCTCACCTCTGCTCATCTCACCTCTGCTCATCTTACCTCTGTTCATCTCTGCTCACCTCTGCTCATCTCACCTCATCTCACCTCTGCTCATCTCTGCTCATCTCACCTCTACTCATCTCAACTCTGCTCATCTCACCTCTGATCAGCTCATCTCACCTCTGCTCATCTCACCTCTGCTCATCTCACCTCAGTTAATCTCATCTCATCTCTGCTCATCTCACCTCATCTCACCTCTGCTCATCTCACCTCTGCTCATCTCACCTCATCTCACCTCTGCTCATCTCACCTCTGCGCATCTCACCTCTGCTCATCTCATCTCTGCTCATCTCACCTCATCTCACCTCTGCTCA
The DNA here is from genome assembly GCF_964261635.1 of Lissotriton helveticus. Lineage (NCBI taxonomy): Eukaryota > Metazoa > Chordata > Amphibia > Caudata > Salamandridae > Lissotriton > Lissotriton helveticus. The sequence continues at coordinate 173,458,593 of NC_136069.1, forward strand.
TCTCACCTCTGCTCATCTCACCTCTGCTCATCTTACCTCTGTTCATCTCTGCTCACCTTTGTTCATCTCACCTCATCTCACCTCTGCTCATCTCTGCTCATCTCACCTCTACTCATCTCAACTCTGCTCATCTCACCTCTGATCAGCTCATCTCACCTCTGCTCATCTCAACTCTGCTCATCTCACCTCTGCTCACCTCTGCTCATTTCACCTCTGCTCGCCTCTGCTCATATCACCTCATCTCAACTCTGCTCATCTCACCTCTGCTCATCTCACCTCATCTCACCTCTGCTCATCTCACCTCATCTCACCTCTGCTCACCTCTGCTCATTTCACCTCTGCTCGCCTCTGCTCATATCACCTCATCTCAACTCTGCTCATCTCACCTCTGCTCATCTCACCTCATCTCACCTCTGCTCATCTCACCTCTGCTCATCTCACCTCTGCTCATCTCACCTCTGCTCATCTCATCTCTGCTCATCTCACCTCATCTCACCTCTGCTCATCTCACCTCTGCTCATCTCACCTCTGCTCATCTTACCTCTGTTCATCTCTGCTCACCTCTGCTCATCTCACCTCATCTCACCTCTGCTCATCTCTGCGCATCTCACCTCTTCTCATCTCAACTCTGCTCATCTCACCTCTGATCAGCTCATCTCACGTCTGCTCATCTCACCTCTGCTCATCTCACCTCCGCTCATCTCATCTATGCTCATTTCACCTCTGCTCATCTCAACTCATCTCACCTCTGCTCATCTCACCTCTGCTCATCTCATCTCACCTCTGCTCAGCTCATCTCACCTCATCTCACCTCTGCTCATCTCACCTCTGCTCATCTCACCTCTGCTCACCTCTGCTCATCTCACCTCTGCTCTCCTCTGCTCATAGCACCTCATCTCACCTCTGCTCAACTCACCTCATCTCACCTCTGCTCATCTCACCTCTAAACATCTCACCTCTGCTCATCTCACCTCTGCTCATCTCATCTCAGCTCATCTCACCTGTGCTCAGCTCATCTCACCTCATCTCACCTCTGCTCATCTCACCTCAGCTCACCTCTGCTCATCTCACCTCTGTTCTCCTCTGCTCATAGCACCTCATCGCACCTCTGCTCAACTCACCTCATCTCACCTCTGCTCAGCTCATCTCACCTCATCTCACCTCTGCTCATCTCATCTCTGCTCATCTCACCTCATCTCACCTCTGCTCATCTCACCTCTGCTCATATCACCTCATCTCACCTCTGCTCATCTCACCTCTGCTCATCTCACCTCTGCTCATCTCAACTCTGCTCATCTCACCTCTGCTCATCTCACCTCTGCTCATCTCACCTCTGCTCATCTTACCACTGTTCATCTCTGCTCACCTCTGCTCATCTCACCTCTGCTCAACTCACCTCATCTCACCTCTGCTCATCTCACCTCTGCTCATCTCATCTCATCTCTTCACATCTCAGCTCTTCTTATCTCACCTCTGCTCATCTCACCTCTGCTCATCTCATCTCAGCTCATCTCAACTCTGCTCAGCTCATCTCACCTCATCTCACCTCATCTCACCTCTGCTCATCTCACCTCTGCTCATCTCACCTCTGCTCGCCTCTGCTCATAGCACCTCATCACCCCTCTGCTCAACTCACCTCATCTCACCTCTGCTCATCTCACCTCTGCTCATCTCATCTCATCTCTTCTCATCTCACCTCTTCTCATCTCACCTCTGCTCATCTCAACTCTGCTCATCTCAACTCTGATCAGCTCATCTCAGCTCATCTCACCTCTGCTCATCTCACCTCTGCTCATCTCACCTCTGCTCATCTCATCTATGCTCATTCCACCTCTGCTCATCTCACCTCATCTCACCTCTGCTCATCTCACCTCTGCTCATCTCATCTCAGCTCATCTCACCTCTGATCAGCTCATCTCACTTCATCTCACCTCTGTTCATCTCACCTCTGCTCACCTCTGCTCATCTCACCTCTGCTCGCCTCTGCTCATAGCACCTCATCTCACCTCTGCTCAACTTACCTCATCTCACCTCTGTTCATCTCACCTCTGCTCATCTCATCTCTTCTCATCTCACCTCACCACTTCTCATCTCACCTCTGCTCTTCTCACCTCTGCTCATCTCACCTCATCTAACCTCTGCTCATCTCACCTCTGCTCATCTCACCTCATCTCACCTCTGCTCATCTCACCTCTGCTCATCTCACCTCTGCTCATCTCACCTCATCTCACCTCTGCTCATCTCACCTCTGCTCATCTCACCTCTGTTCATCTCTGCTCACCTCTGCTCATCTCACCTCATCTCACCTCTGCTCATCTCTGCTCATCTCACCTCTGCTCATCTCAACTGTGCTCATCTCACCTCCGATCAGCTCATCTCAGCTCATCTCACCTCTGCTCATCTCACCTCTGCTCATCTCACCTCTGCTCATCTCATCTATGCTCAATTCACCTCTGCTCATCTCACCTCATCTCACCTCTGCTCATCTCACCTCTGCTCATCTCATCTCAGCTCATTTCACCTCTGCTCAGCTCATCTCACCTCATCTCACCTCTGCTCATCTCACCTCTGCTCACCTCTGCTCATCTCACCTCTGCTTGCCACTGCTCATATCACCTCATCTCACGTCTGCTCATCTCCCCTCATCTCACCTCTGCTCATCTCACCTCATCTCACCTCTGCTCATCTCACCTCTGCTCATCTCACCTCATCTCACCTCTGCTCATCTCACCTCATCTCACCTCTGCTCATCTCACCTCTGCTAATATCACTACTGCTCACCTCTGCTCATCTTACCTCATCTCACCTCTGCTCATCTCACCTCTGTTAATCTCATCTCTGCTCATCTCACCTCATCTCACCTCTGCTCATCTCACCTCTGCTCATCTCACCTCATCTCACCTCTGCTCATCTCACCTCTGCTCATCTCACCTCTGCTCATCTCATCTCTGCTCATCTCACCTCATCTCACCTCTGCTCATCTCACCTCTGCTCATCTCACCTCTGCTCATCTTACCTCTGTTCATCTCTGCTCACCTCTGCTCATCTCACCTCATCTCACCTCTGCTCATCTCTGCTCATCTCACCTCTACTCATCTCAACTCTGCTCATCTCACCTCTGATCAGCTCATCTCACCTCTGCTCATCTCACCTCTGCTCATCTCACCTCCGCTCATCTCATCTATGCTCATTTCACCTCTGCTCATCTCAACTCATCTCACCTCTGCTCATCTCACCTCTGCTCATCTCAACTCACCTCTGCTCAGCTCATCTCACCTCATCTCACCTCTGCTCATCTCACCTCTGTTCATCTCACCTCTGCTCACCTCTGCTCATCTCACCTCTGCTCGCCTCTGCTCATAGCACCTCATCTCACCTCTGCTCAACTCACTTCATCTCACCTCTAAACATCTCACCTCTGCTCATCTCACCTCTGCTCATCTCATCTCAGCTCATCTCACCTCTGCTCAGCTCATCTCACCTCATCTCACCTCTGCTCATCTCACCTCTGCTCATCTCACCTCAGCTCACCTCTGCTCATCTCACCTCTGTTCGCCTCTGCTCATAGCACCTCATCTCACCTCTGCTCAACTCACCTCATCTCACCTCTGCTCAGCTCATCTCACCTCATCTCACCTCTGCTCATCTCATCTCTGCTCATCTCACCTCATCTCACCTCTGCTTATCTCACCTCTGCTCATATCACCTCATCTCACCTCGGCTCATCTCACCTCTGCTCATCTCACCTCTGCTCATCTCATCTCTGCTCATCTCACCTCATCTCACCTCTGCTCATCTCAACTCTGCTCATCTTACCACTGTTCATCTCTGCTCACCTCTGCTCATCTCACCTCTGCACATCTCTGCTCATTGCACCTCTGCTCATCTCAACTCTGCTCATCTCACCTCTGCTCATCTCATCTCAGCTCATCTCACCTCTGCTCATCTCACCTCTGCTCATCTCACCTCTGCTCATCTCATCTATGCTCATTTCACCTCTGCTCATCTCACCTCATCTCACCTCTGCTCATCTCACCTCTGCTCATCTCATCTCAGCTCATCTCACCTCTGCTCAGCTCATCTCACCTCATCTCATCTCACCTCTGCTCATCTCACCTCTGCTCACCTCTGCTCATCTCACCTCTGCTCACCTCTGCTCATAGCACCTCATCTCACCTCTGCTCAACTCACCTCATCTCATCTCTGCTCATCTCACCTCTGCTCATCTCATCTCATCTCTTCTCATCTCACCTCTTCTCATCTCACCTCTGCTCTTCTCACCTCTGCTCATCTCACCTCATCTCACCTCTGCTCATCTCACCTTATCTCACCTCTGCTCATCTCACCTCTGCTCATCTCACCTAATCTCACCTCTGCTCATCTCACCTCTGCTCATCTCACCTCTGTTCATCTCTGCTCACCTCTGCTCATCTCACCTCATCTCACCTCTGCTCATCTCTGCTCATCTCACCTCTGCTCATCTCACCTCTGCTCATCTCACCTCTGCTCATCTCACCTCATCTCACCTCTGCTCATCTCACCTCTGCTCATCTCACCTCATCTCACCTCTGCTCATCTCACCTCTGCTCATCTCATCTCAACTCATTTCACCTCTGCTCAGCTCATCTCTGCTCATCTCATCTCAGCTCATCTCAACTCTGCTCAGCTCATCTCACCTCATCTCACCTCTGCTCATCTCACCTCTGCTCATCTCACCCCTGCTCGCCTCTGCTCATAGCACCTCATCACACCTCTGCTCAACTCACCTCATCTCACCTCTGCTCATCTCACCTCTGCTCATCTCATCTCATCTCTTCTCATCTCACCTCTTCTCATCTCACCTCTGCTCATCTCAACTCTGCTCATCTCAACTCTGATCAGCTCATTTCAGCTCATCTCACCTCTGCTCATCTCACCTCTGCTCATCTCACCTCTGCTCATCTCACCTCTGCTCATCTCATCTATGCTCATTTCACCTCTGCTCATCTCACCTCATCTCACCTCTGCTCATCTCACCTCTGCTCATCTCATCTCAGCTCATCTCACCTCTGCTCAGCTCATCTCACTTCATCTCACCTCTGCTCATCTCACCTCTGCTCACCTCTGCTCATCTCACCTCTGCTCGCCTCTGCTCATAGCACCTCATCTCACCTCTGCTCAACTTACCTCATCTCACCTCTGTTCATCTCACCTCTGCTCATCTCATCTCTTCTCATCTCACCTCACCTCTTCTCATCTCACCTCATCTAACCTCTGCTCATCTCACCTCTGCTCATCTCACCTCATCTCACCTCTGCTCATCTCACCTCTGCTCATCTCACCTCTGCTCATCTCACCTCATCTCACCTCTGCTCATCTCACCTCTGCTCATCTCACCTCTGTTCATCTCTGCTCATCTCTGCTCATCTCACCTCATCTCACCTCTGCTCATCTCTGCTCATCTCACCTCTGCTCATCTCAACTGTGCTCATCTCACCTCTGATCAGCTCATCTCAGCTCATCTCACCTCTGCTCATCTCACCTCTGCTCATCTCATCTATGCTCATTTCACCTCTGCTCATCTTACCTCATCTCACCTCTGCTCATCTCACCTCTGCTCATCTCATCTCTGCTCATCTCACCTCTGCTCATCTCACCTCTGCTCATCTCATCTCTGCTCATCTCACCTCATCTCACCTCTGCTCATCTCACCTCTGCTCATCTCACCTCTGCTCATCTTACCTCTGTTCATCTCTGCTCACCTCTGCTCATCTCACCTCATCTCACCTCTGCTCATCTCTGCTCATCTCACCTCTACTCATCTCAACTCTGCTCATCTCACCTCTGATCAGCTCATCTCACCTCTGCTCATCTCACCTCTGCTCATCTCACCTCCGCTCATCTCATCTATGCTCATTTCACCTCTGCTCATCTCAACTCATCTCACCTCTGCTCATCTCACCTCTGCTCATCTCATCTCACCTCTGCTCAGCTCATCTCACCTCATCTCACCTCTGCTCATCTCACCTCTGCTCATCTCACCTCTGCTCACCTCTGCCCATCTCACCTCTGCTCGCCTCTGCTCATAGCACCTCATCTCACCTCTGCTCAACTCACCTCATCTCACCTCTGCTCATCTCACCTCTAAACATCTCACCTCTGCTCATCTCACCTCTGCTCATCTCATCTCAGCTCATCTCACCTCTGCTCAGCTCATCTCACCTCATCTCACCTCTGCTCATCTCACCTCAGCTCACCTCTGCTCATCTCACCTCTGTTCACCTCTGCTCATAGCACCTCATCTCACCTCTGCTCAACTCACCTCATCTCACCTCTGCTCAGCTCATCTCACCTCATCTCACCTCTGCTCGTCTCATCTCTGCTCATCTCACCTCATCTCACCTCTGCTCATCTCACCTCTGCTCATATCACCTCATCTCACCTCTGCTCATCTCACCTCTGGTCATCTCACCTCTGCTCATCTCAACTCTGCTCATCTCACCTCTGCTCATCTCACCTCTGCTCATCTCACCTCTGCTCATCTTACCACTGGTCATCTCTGCTCACCTCTGCTCATCTCACCTCTGCTCAACTCACCTCATCTCACCTCTGCTCATCTCACCTCTGCTCATCTCATCTCATCTCTTCACATCTCAGCTCTTCTTATCTCACCTCTGCTCATCTCACCTCTGCTCATCTCACCTCTGCTCATCTCACCTCATCTCACCTCTGCTCATCTCACCTCTGCTCATCTCAACTCTGCTCATCTCACCTCATCTCACCTCTGCTCATCTCACCTCTGCTCATCTCATCTCTTCTCATCTCAACTCATTTCACCTCTGCTCAGCTCATCTCTGCTCATCTCATCTCAGCTCATCTCAACCCTGCTCAGCTCATCTCACCTCATCTCACCTCTGCTCATCTCACCTCTGCTCATCTCACCTCTGCTCGCCTCTGCTCATAGCACCTCATCACACCTCTGCTCAACTGAACCTCATCTCACCTCTGCTCATCTCACCTCTGCTCATCTCATCTCTTCTCATCTCACCTCTTCTCATCTCACCTCTGCTCATCTCAACTCTGCTCATCTCAACTCTGATCAGCTCATCTCAGCTCATCTCACCTCTGCTCATCTCACCTCTGCTCATCTCACCTCTGCTCATCTCACCTCTGCTCATCTCATCTATGCTCATTTCACCTCTGCTCATCTCACCTCATCTCACCTCTGCTCATCTCACCTCTGCTCATCTCATCTCAGCTCATCTCACCTCTGCTCATCTCACCTCTGCTCACCTCACCTCATCTCACCTCTGCTCATCTCACCTCATCTCACCTCTGCTCAACTCACCTCTGCTAATCTCACTACTGCTCACGTCTGCTCATCTCACCTCATCTCACCTCTGCTCATCTCACCTCTGTTAATCTCATCTCATCTCTGCTCATCTCACCTCATCTCACCTCTGCTCATCTCACCTCATCTCACCTCTGCTCATCTCACCTCTGCTCATCTCACCTCTGCTCATCTCATCTCTGCTCATCTCACCTCATCTCACCTCTGCTCATCTCACCTCTGCTCATCTCACCTCTGCTCATCTTACCTCTGTTCATCTCTGCTCACCTCTGCTCATCTCACCTCATCTCACCTCTGCTCATCTCTGCTCATCTCACCTCTACTCATCTCAACTCTGCTCATCTCACCTCTGATCAGCTCATCTCACCTCTGCTCATCTCACCTCTGCTCATCTCACCTCTGTTAATCTCATCTCATCTCTGCTCATCTCACCTCATCTCACCTCTGCTCATCTCACCTCTGCTCATCTCACCTCATCTCACCTCTGCTCATCTCACCTCTGCTCATCTCACCTCTGCTCATCTCATCTCTGCTCATCTCACCTCATCTCACCTCTGCTCATCTCACCTCTGCTCATCTCACCTCTGCTCATCTTACCTCTGTTCATCTCTTCTCACCTCTGCTCATCTCACCTCATCTCACCTCTGCTCATCTCTGCTCATCTCACCTCTACTCATCTCAACTCTGCTCATCTCACCTCTGATCAGCTCATCTCACCTCTGCTCATCTCACCTCTGCTCATCTCACCTCTGCTCATCTCACCTCCGCTCATCTCATCTATGCTCATTTCACCTCTGCTCATCTCAACTCATCTCACCTCTGCTCATCTCACCTCTGCTCATCTCAACTCACCTCTGCTCAGCTCATCTCACCTCATCTCACCTCTGCTCATCTCACCTCTGCTCACCTCTGCTCATCTCACCTCTGCTCGCCTCTACTCATAGCACCTCATCTCACCTCCGCTCTACTCACCTCATCTCACCTCTGCTCATCTCACCTCTAAACATCTCACCTCTGCTCATCTCACCTCTTCTCATCTCATCTCAGCTCATCTCACCTCTGCTCAGCTCATCTCACCCCATCTCACCTCTGCTCATCTCACCTCAGCTCACCTCTGCTCATCTCACCTCTGTTTGCCTCTGCTCATAGCACCTCATCTCACCTCTGCTCAACTCACCTCATCTCACCTCTGCTCAGCTCATCTCACCTCATCTCACCTCTGCTCATCTCATCTCTGCTCATCTCACCTCATCTCACCTCTGCTTATCTCACCTCTGCTCATATCACCTCATCTCACCTCTGCTCATCTCACCTCTGCTCATCTCACCTCTGCTCATCTCATCTCTGCTCATCTCACCTCATCTCACCTCTGCTCATTGCACCTCTGCTCATCTCAACTCTGCTCATCTCACCTCTGATCAGCTCATCTCAGCTCATCTCACCTCTGCTCATCTCACCTCTGCTCATCTCACCTCTGCTCATCTCACCTCTGCTCATCTCATCTATGCTCATTTCACCTCTGCTCATCTCACCTCATCTCACCTCTGCTCATCTCACCTCTGCTCATCTCATCTCAGCTCATCTCACCTCTGCTCAGCTCATCTCACCTCATCTCACCTCTGCTCATCTCCCCTCTGCTCACCTCTGCTCATCTCACCTCTGCTCGCCTCTGCTCATAGCACCTCATCTCACCTCTGCTCAACTCACCTCATCTCACCTCTGCTCATCTCACCTCTGCTCATCTCATCTCATCTCTTCTCATCTCACCTCTTCTCATCTCACCTCTGCTTTTCTCACCTCTGCTCATCTCACCTCATCTCACCTCTGCTCATCTCACCTCATCTCACCTCTGCTCATCTCACCTCTGCTCATCTCACCTCTGTTCATCTCTGCTCACCTCTGCTCATCTCACCTCATCTCACCTCTGCTCATCTCTGCTCATCTCACCTCTGCTCATCTCAACTCTGTGCATCTCACCTCTGATCAGCTCATCTCAGCTCATCTCACCTCTGCTCATCTCACCTCTGCTCATCTCACCTCTGCTCATCTCATCTATGCTCATTTCACCTCTGCTCATCTCACCTCATCTCACCTCTGCTCATCTCACCTCTGCTCATCTCATCTCATCTCAGCTCATCTCACCTCTGCTCAGCTCATCTCACCTCATCTCACCTCTGCTCATCTCACCTCTGCTCATCTCACCTCTGCTCACCTCTGCTCATCTCACATCTGCTCGCCTCTGCTCATATCACCTCATCTCACATCTGCTCATCTCACCTCATCATACCTCTGTTCATCTCACCTCTGCTCATCTCACCTCTGCTCATCTCATCTCTTCTCTTCTCATCTCATCTCTTCTCATCTCACCTCTTCTCATCTCACCTCTGCTCATCTCACCTCATCTCACCTCTGCTCATCTCACCTCTGCTCATCTCACCTCATCTCACCTCTGCTCATCTCACCTCTGCTCATCTCACCTCATCTCACCTCTGCTCATCTCACCTCTGCTCATCTCATCTCATCTCATCTCAACTCATTTCACCTCTGCTCATCTCACCTCTGCTCATCTCATCTCATCTCATCTCTTCTCATCTCACCTCTGCTCATCTCAACTCTGCTCATCTCACCTCTGATCAGCTCATTTCAGCTCATCTCACCTCTGCTCATCTCACCTCTGCTCATCTCACCTCTGCTCATCTCATCTATGCTCATTTCACCTCTGCTCATCTCACCTCATCTCACCTCTGCTCACCTCACCTCTGCTCATCTCACCTCTGCTCATCTCACCTCATCTCACCTCTGCTCATCTCACCTCTGCTCATCTCACCTCTGTTCATCTCTGCTCACCTCTGCTCATCTCACCTCATCTCACCTCTGCTCATCTCTGCTCATCTCACCTCTGCTCATCTCAACTCTGTTCATCTCACCTCTGATCAGCTCATCTCAGCTCATCTCACCTCTGCTCATCTCACCTCTGCTCATCTCACCTCTGCTCGTCTCATCTATGCTCATTTCACCTCTGCTCATCTCACCTCATCTCACCTCTGCTCATCTCACCTCTGCTCATCTCATCTCATCTCAGCTCATCTCACCTCTGCTCAGCTCATCTCACCTCATCTCACCTCTGCTCATCTCACCTCTGCTCATCTCACCTCTGCTCACCTCTGCTCATCTCACATCTGCTCGCCTCTGCTCATATCACCTCATCTCACATCTGCTCATCTCACCTCATCATACCTCTGTTCATCTCACCTCTGCTCATCTCACCTCTGCTCATCTCATCTCTTCTCTTCTCATCTCATCTCTTCTCATCTCACCTCTTCTCATCTCACCTCTGCTCATCTCACCTCATCTCACCTCTGCTCATCTCACCTCTGCTCATCTCACCTCATCTCACCTCTGCTCATCTCACCTCTGCTCATCTCACCTCTGCTCATCTCACCTCATCTCACCTCTGCTCATCTCACCTCTGCTCATCTCATCTCATCTCATCTCAACTCATTTCACCTCTGCTCATCTCACCTCTGCTCATCTCATCTCATCTCATCTCTTCTCATCTCACCTCTGCTCATCTCAACTCTGCTCATCTCACCTCTGATCAGCTCATTTCAGCTCATCTCACCTCTGCTCATCTCACCTCTGCTCATCTCACCTCTGCTCATCTCATCTATGCTCATTTCACCTCTGCTCATCTCACCTCATCTCACCTCTGCTCACCTCACCTCTGCTCATCTCATCTCAGCTCATCTCACCTCTGCTCAGCTCATCTCACCTCATCTCACCTTTGCTCATCTCACCTCTGCTCACCTCTGCTCATCTCACCTCTACTCACCTCTGCTCATAGCACCTCATCTCACTTCTGCTCAACTCACCTCATCTCACCTCTGTTCATCTCACCTCTGCTCTTCTCACCTCTGCTCATCTCACCTCATCTAACCTCTGCTCATCTCACCTCTGCTCATCTCACCTCTGCTCATCTCACCTCTGCTCATCTCACCTCTGCTGATCTCACCTCATCTCACCTCTGCTCATCTCACCTCTGCTCATCTCACCTCTGTTCATCTCTGCTCACCTCTGCTCATCTCACCTCATCTCACCTCTGCTCATCTCTGCTCATCTCACCTCTGCTCATCTCAACTGTGCTCATCTAACCTCTGATCAGCTCATCTCTGCTCATCTCACCTCTGCTCATCTCACCTCTGCTCAACTCACCTCATCTCACCTCTGCTCATCTCACCTCTGCTCATCTCATCTCATCTCTTCTCCTCTCACCTCTTCTCATCTCACCTCTGCTCTTCTCACCTCTGCTCATCTCATCTCACCTCATCTCACCTCTGCTCATCTCACCTCATCTCACCTCTGCTCATCTCACCTCTACTCATCTCACCTCTGCTCATCTCACCTCATCTCACCTCTGCTCATCTCACCTCTGCTCATCTCTGCTCACCTCAGCTCATCTCACCTCATCTCACCTCTGCTCATCTCTGCTCATCTCACCTCTGCTCATCTCAACTCTGTGCATCTCACCTCTGATCAGCTCAGCTCAGCTCATCTCACCTCTGCTCATCTCACCTCTGCTCATCTCACCTCTGCTCATCTCATCTATGCTCATTTCACCTCTGCTCATCTCACCTCATCTCACCTCTGCTCATCTCACCTCTGCTCATCTCATCTCAGCTCATCTCACCTCTGCTCAGCTCATCTCACCTCATCTCACCTCTGCTCATCTCACCTCTGCTCATCTCACCTCTGCTCACCTCTGCTCATCTCACATCTGCTCGCCTCTGCTCATATCACCTCATCTCACATCTGCTCATCTCACCTCATCTCACCTCTGTTCATCTCACCTCTGCTCATCTCACCTCTGCTCATCTCATCTCTTCTCTTCTCATCTCATCTCTTCTCATCTCACCTCTTCTCATCTCACCTCTGCTCATCTCACCTCATCTCACCTCTGCTCATCTCAGCTCATCTCACCTCTGCTCATCTCACCTCATCTCACCTCTGCTCATCTCACTACTGATCGACTCTGCTCATCTCACCTCATCTCACCGCTGCTCATCTCACCTCTGTTAATCTCATCTCATCTCTGCTCATCTCACCTCATCTCACCTCTGCTCATCTCTCCTCTGCTCATATCACCTCTTCACATCTCACCTCTGGTCAACTCACCTCTGCTCATCTCACCTCTGCTCATCTCTGCTCATCTCACCTCATCTCACCTCTGCTCATCTCACCTCTGCTCATCTCACCTCTTCTCATCTCACCTCTGCTCATCTCACCTCTTCTCATCTCACCTCTGCTCATCTCACCTCATCTCACCTCTGCTCATCTCACCTCTGCTCAGCTCATCTCACCTCTGCTCATCTCACCTCATCTCACCTCTGCTCATCTCACCTCTGCTCATCTCACCTCTGCTCATCTCACCTCTGCTCATCTCACCTCATCTCACCTCTGCTCATCTCACCTCTGCTCATCTCACCTCTGTTCATCTCTGCTCACCTCTGCTCATCTCACCTCATCTCACCTCTGCTCATCTCTGCTCATCTCGCCTCTGCTCATCTCAACTCTGCTCATCTCACCTCTGATCAGCTCATCTCAGCTCATCTCACCTCTGCTCATCTCACCTCTGCTCATCTCACCTCTGCTCATCTCACCTCTGCTCATCTCATCTATGCTCATTTCACCTCGGCTCATCTGACCTCATCTCACCTCTGCTCATCTCACCTCTGCTCATCTCATCTCACCTCTGCTCATCTCAGCTCATCTCAGCTCATCTCACCTCTGCTCATCTCACCTCATCTCACCTCTTCTCATCTCACTACTGCTCGACTCTGCTCATCTCACCTCATCTCACCGCTGCTCATCTCACCTCTGTTAATCTCATCTCATCTCAGCTCATCTCACCTCATCTCACCTCTGCTCATCTCTCCTCTGCTCATATCACCTCTTCACATCTCACCTCTGGTCAACTCACCTCTGCTCATCTCACCTCTGCTCATCTCTGCTCATCTCACCTCATCTCACCTCTGCTCATCTCACCTCTTCTCATCTCACCTCTGCTCATCTCACCTCTGCTCATCTCACCTCTGCTCATCTCACCTCATCTCACCTCTGCTCATCTCACCTCTGCTCAGCTCATCTCACCTCTGCTCATCTCACCTCATCTCACCTCTGTCATCTCACCTCTGCTCATCTCACCTCTGCTCATCTCACCTCATGTCACCTCTGCTCATCTCACCTCTGCTCATCTCACCTCTGCTCATCTTACCACTGTTCATCTCTGCTCACCTCTGCTCATCTCACCTCTGCTCATCTCTGCTCATCGCACCTCTGCTCATCTCAACTCTGCTCATCTCACCTCTGATCAGCTCATCTCAGCTCTGCTCGTCTCTGCTCATCTCACCTCTGCTCATCTCACCTCTGCTCATCACATCTATGCTCATTTCACCTCTGCACATCTCACATCATCTCACCTCTGCTCATCTCACCTCTGCTCATCTCATCTCATCTCATCTCAGCTCATCTCACCGCTGCTCAGCTCATCTCACCTCATCTCACCTCTGCTCATCTCACCTCTGCTCATCTCACCTCTGCACACCTCTGCTCATTTCACCTCTGCTCGCCTCTGCTCATATCACCTCATCTCACCTCTGCTCACCTCACCTCATCTCACCTCTGCTCATCTCACCTCTGCTCATCTCACCTCTGCTCATCTCATCTCATCTCTTCTCATCTCACCTCTTCTTATCTCACCTCTGCTCATATCACCTCTGCTCATCTCACCTCATCTCACCTCTGCTCATCTCTCCTCTGCTCATATCACCTCTTCACATCTCACCTCTAGTCAACTCACCTCTGCTCATCTCACCTCTGCTCATCTCTGCTCATCTCACCTCATCTCACCTCTGCTCATATCACCTCTTCTCATCTCACCTCTTCTCATCTCACCTCTGCTCATCTCACCTCATCTCACCTCTGCTCATCTCAGCTCATCTCAGCTCATCTCACCTCTGCTCATCTCACCTCATCTCACCTCTTCTCATCTCACTACTGCTCGACTCTGCTCATCTCACCGCTGCTCATCTCACCTCTGTTAATCTCATCTCATCTCAGCTCATCTCACCTCATCTCACCTCTGCTCATCTCTCCTCTGCTCATATCACCTCTTCACATCTCACCTCTGGCAAACAGGCCGTCTTCAGCCTGGCTTGCTTGAATCCAGTGGCAAAGTGAGTAAGGGACTCACATCTGAGCATACCCTGCCACACTTATGGCGGCCAAAGCGGTACAAAAGGGGGTGGTGATGGACGGAGCATCTGAACCAATCAAACACTCACACCGGTTTAATCCATCACCGTTCTTTAGCCCACTCTGCCACCCCAGTTCAGACATGGCTATATGCAAATCAGTCTGACCCTGTGCCTCATGGGAACAGTCCAGCCCGAACTGCCAAGCCATGCCTTCCCTGGACCGGAAACAAGCTTCCGAGGACCGGTTTCTGGCATTACAGCCGTCTTCAGCCCGGCTTGCTTGAATCCAGTGGCAACGTGAGCAAGGGACTCACGTCTGAGCATACCCTGCCACACTAATGGCGGCCAAAAGCAGTACAAAAGGGGGTGGTGATGGACGGAGCATTTGAACCAATCAAACACTCACACCCAGTCAAAAGATCTGGGTTTAATCCATCACCGTTCTTTAGCCCACTCTGCCACCCCAGTTCAGACATGGCTAGATTGGCTATATGCAAATCAGTCTGACCCTGTGCCTCATGGGAACAGTCCAGCCCGAACTGCCAAGCCATGCCTTCCCTGGACTGGAAACAAGCTTTCCAGAACCGGTTTCTGGCATTACAGCCGTCTTCAGCCCGGCTTGCTTGAATCCAGTGGCAAAGTGAGCAAGGGACTCACGTCTGAGCATTCCCTGCCACACTTATGGTGGCCAAAAGCGGTACAAAAGGGGGTGGTGATGGACGAGGCATCTGAACCAATCAAACACTCACACCTAGTCAAAAGATCTGGGTTTAATCCATTACTGTGTTTAGCCCACTCTGCCACCCCAGTTCAGACATGGCTATATGCAAATCAGTCTGACCCTGTGCCTCATGGGAACAGTCCAGCCCGAACTTCCAAGCCATGCCTTCCCTGGACCGGAAACAAGCTACTGACGACCGGTTTCTGGCATTACAGCCATCTTCAGCCCGGCTTGCTTGAATCCAGTGGCAATGTGAGCAAGGGACTCACATCTGAGCATACCCTGCCACACTTATGGCGGCCAAAAGCGGTACAAAAGGGGGTGGTGATGGACGGAGCATCTGAACCAATCAAACACTCACACCCAGTCAAAAGATCTGGGTTTAATCCATCACCGTTCTTTAGCCCACTCTGCCACCCCAGTTCAGACATGGCTATATGCAAATCAGTCTGACCCTGTGCCTCATGGGAACAGTCCAGCCCGAACTGCCAGGCCATGCCTTCCCTGGACCGGAAACAAGCTTCGAGTACCGGTTTCTGGCATTACAGCCATCTTCAGCCCGGCTTGCTTGATTCCAGTGGCAAAGTGAGCAAGGGACTCACGTCTGAGCATACCCTGCCACACTTATGGCGGCCAAAAGCGGTACAAAAGGGGGTGGTGATGGATGGAGCATCTGAACCAATCAAACACTCACACCCAGTCAAAAGATCTGGGTTTAATCCAACACTGTTCTTTAGCCCACTCTGCCACCCCTGTTCAGACATGGCTATATGCAAATCAGTCTGACCCTTTGCCTCATGGGAACAGTCGAGCCCGAACTGCCAAGCCATGCCTTCCCTGGACCGGAAACAAGCTTCAGAAGGGCCGGTTTCTGGCATTACAGCCGTCTTCAGCCCGGCTTGGTTGAATCCAGTGGCAAAATGAGCAAGGGACTCACATCTGAGCATACCCTACCACACTTATGGTGGCCAAAAGCGGTACAAAAAGGGGTGGTGATGGACGGAGCATCTGAACCAATCAAACACTCACACCCAGTCAAAATATCTGGGTTTAATCCATCACTTTAGTCCACTCTGCCACACCAGTTCAGACATGGCTATATGCAAATCAGTCTGACCCTGTGCCTCATGGAAACAGTCCAGCCCGAACTGCCAAGCCATGCCTTCCCTGTACCGGAAACAAGCTTCCGAGGACCGGTTTCTGGCATTACAGCCGTCTTCAGCCTGGATTGCTTGAATCCAGTGGCAAAGTGAGTAAGGGACTCACGTCTGAGCATACCCTGCCACACTTATGGCGGCCAAAAGCGGTACAAAAGGGGGTGGTGATGGACGGAGCATCTGAACCAATCAAACACTCACACCCAGTCAAAATCTCTGGGTTTAATCCATCACCGTTCTTTAGCCCACTCTGCCACCCCAGTTCAGACATGGCTATATGCAAATCAGTCTGACCCTGTGCCTCATGGAAACAGTCCAGCCCGAACTGCCAAGCCATGCCTTTCCTGGACCGGAAACAAGCTTCCGAGGACCGGTTTCTGGCAATACAGCCGTCTTCAGCCCGGCTTGCTTGAATCCAGTGGCAAAGTGAGCAGGGGACTCTCGTCTGAGCATACCCTGCCACACTTATGGCAGCCAAAAGCGGTACAAAAGGGGGTGGTGGTGGACGGAGCATCTGAACCAATCAAACACTCACACCCAGTCAAAATATCTGGGTTTAATCCATCACCGTTCTTTAGCCCACTCTGCCATCCCAGTTCAGACATGGCTATATGCAAATCAGTCTGACCCTGTGCCTCATGGGAACAGTCCAGCCCGAACTGCCAGCCATGCCTTCCCTGGACCAGAAACAAGCTTCCGAGGATCGGTTTCTGGCATTACAGCCGTCTTCAGCCTGGCTTGCTTGAATCCAGTGGCAAAGTGAGCAAGGGACTCACGTCTGAGCATTCCCTGCCACACTTATGGCAGCCAAAAGCGGTACAAAAGGGGGTGGTGATGGATGAGGCATCTGAACCAATCAAACACTCACACCTAGTCAAAAGATCTGGGTTTAATCCATCACTGTCTTTAGCCCACTCTGCCACCCCAGTTCAGACATGGCTGTATGCAAATCAGTCTGACCCTGTGCCTCATGGGAACAGTCCAGCCCGAACTACCAAGCCATGCCTTCCCTGGACCGGAAACAAGCTTCCAAGGACCGGTTTCTGGCATTACAGCCATCTTCAGCCCGGCTTGCTTGAATCCAGTGGCAAAGTGAGCAAGGGACTCACGTCTGAGCATACCCTGCCACACTTATGGCGGCCAAAAGCGGTACAAAAGGAGGTGGTGATGGACGGAGCATCTGAACCAATCAAACACTCACACCCAGTCAAAAGATCTGGGTTCAATCCATCACCGTTCTTTAGCCCACTCTGCCACCCCAGTTCGGACATGGCTATATGCAAATCAGTCTGACCCTGTGCCTCATGGGAACATTCCAGCCCGAACTGCCAAGCCATGCCTTCCCTGGACCGGAAACAAGCTTCCGAGGACCGCTTTCTGGCATTACAGCCGTCTTCCGCCCGGCTTGCTTGAATCCAGTGGCAAAGTGAGCAAGGGACTCACGTCTGAGCATACCCTGCCACACTTATGGCGGCCAAAAGCGGTACAAAAGGGGGTGGTGATGGACGGAGCATCTGAACCAATCAAACACTCACACCCAGTCAAAAGATCTGGGTTTAATCCATCACCGTTCTTTAGCCCACTCTGCCACCCCAGTTCAGACATGGCTATATGCATATCAGTCTGACCCCGTGCCTCATGTGAACAGTCCAGCCCGAACTGCCAAGGCATGCCTTCCCTGGACCGGAAACAAGCATCCGAGGACAGGTTTCTGGCATTATAGTCGTCTTCAGCCCGGCTTGCTTGAATCCAGTGGCAAAGTGAGCAGGGGACTCACGTCTGAGCATACCCTGCCACACTTATGGCGGCCAAAAGCGGTACAAAAGGGGGTGGTGATGGACGGAGCATCTGAAACAATCAAACACTCACACCCAGTCAAAAGATCTGGGTTTAATCCATCACTGTTCTTTAGCCCACTCTGCCACCCCAGTTCAGACATGGCTATATGCAAATCAGTCTGACCCTGTGCCTCATGAGAAAAGTCCAGCCCGAACTGCCAAGCCATGCCTTCCCTGGACCGGAAACAAGCTTCCAAGGACCGGTTTCTGGCATTATAGTCGTCTTCAGCCCGGCTTGCTTGAATCCAGTGGCAAAGTGATCAAGGGGCTCACGTCTGAGCATTCCCTGCCACACTTATGGCGGCCAAAAGCGGTACAAAAGGGGGTGGTGATGGACGGAGCATCTGAACCAATCAAACACTCACACCCAGTCAAAAGATCTGGGTTTAATCCATCACTTTAGTCCACTCTGCCACCCCAGTTCAGACATGGCTATATGCAATTCAGTCTGACCCTGTGCCTCATGGGAACAGTCCAGCCCGAACTGCCAAGCCATGCCTTCCCTGTACCGGAAACAAGCTTCCAAGGATCGGTTTCTGGCAAACAGGCCGTCTTCAGCCTGGCTTGCTTGAATCCAGTGGCAAAGTGAGTAAGGGACTCACATCTGAGCATACCCTGCCACACTTATGGCGGCCAAAAGCGGTACAAAAGGGGGTGGTGATGGACGGAGCATCTGAACCAATCAAACACTCACACCCAGTCAAAATATCTGGGTTTAATCCATCACCGTTCTTTAGCCCACTCTGCAACCCCAGTTCAGACATGGCTATATGCAAATCAGTCTGACCCTGTGACTCATGGGAACAGTCCAGCCCGATCTGCCAAGCCATGCCTTCCCTGGACCGGAAACAAGCTTCCGAGGACCGGTTTCTGGCATTACAGCCGTCTTCAGCCCGGCTTGCTTGAATCCAGTGGCAAAGTGAGCAAGGGACTCTCGTCTGAGCATTCCCTGCCACACTTATGGCAGCCAAAAGAGGTACAAAAGGGGGTGGTGACGGACAGAGCTTCTGAACCAATCGAACACTCACACCCAGTCAAAAGATCTGGGATTAATCCATCACCGTTGTTTAGCCCACTCTGCCACCCCAGTTCAGACATGGCTATATGCAAATCAGTCTGACCCTGTGCCTCATGGGAACAGTCCAGCCCGAACTGCCAAGCCATGCCTTCCCTGGACCGGAAACTAGCTTCCGAGGACCGGTTTCTGGCATTACAGCCGTCTTCAGCCCGGCTTGCTAGAATCCAGTGGCAACGTGAGCAAGGGACTCACATCTGAGCATACCCTGCCACACTTATGGCGGCCAAAAGCAGTAAAAAAGGGGGTGGTGATGGACGGAGCATTTGAACCAATCAAACACTCACACCCAGTCAAAAGATCTGGGTTTAATCCATCACCGTTCTTTAGCCCACTCTGCCACCCCAGTTCAGACATGGCTAGATTGGCTATATGCAAATCAGTCTGACCCTGTGCCTCATGGGAACAGTCCAGCCCGAACTGCCAAGCCTTGCCTTCCCTGGACCAGAAACAAGCTTTCCAGAACCGGTTTCTGGCATTACAGCCGTCTTCAGCCCGGCTTGCTTGAATCCAGTGGCAAAGTGAGCAAGGGACTCACGTCTGAGCATTCCCTGCCACACTTATGGTGGCCAAAAGCGGTACAAAAGGGGGTGGTGATGGACGAGGCATCTGAACCAATCAAACACTCACACCTAGTCAAAAGATCTGGGTTTAATCCATCACTGTCTTTAGCCCACTCTGCCACCCCAGTTCAGACATGGCTATATGCAAATCAGTCTGACCCTGTGCCTCATGGGAACAGTCCAGCCCGAACTGCCAAGCCATGCCTTCCCTGTACCGGAAACAAGCTTCCGAGGACCGGTTTCTGGCAAACAGGCCGTCTTCAGCCTGGCTTGCTTGAATCCAGTGGCAAAGTGAGTAAGGGACTCACATCTGAG
Source organism: Lissotriton helveticus (assembly GCF_964261635.1). Lineage (NCBI taxonomy): Eukaryota > Metazoa > Chordata > Amphibia > Caudata > Salamandridae > Lissotriton > Lissotriton helveticus. Next base: position 173,478,845 of record NC_136069.1, read on the forward strand.
CATACCCTGCCACACTTATGGCGGCCAAAGCGGTACAAAAGGGGGTGGTGATGGACGGAGCATCTGAACCAATCAAACACTCACACCCAGTCAGAATATCTGGGTTTAATCCATCACCGTTCTTTAGCCCACTCTGCCACCCCAGTTCAGACATGGCTATATGCAAATCAGTCTGACCCTGTGCCTCATGGGAACAGTCCAGCCCGAACTGCCAAGCCATGCCTTCCCTGGACCGGAAACAAGCTTCCGAGGACCGGTTTCTGGCATTACAGCCGTCTTCAGCCCGGCTTGCTTGAATCCAGTGGCAACGTGAGCAAGGGACTCACGTCTGAGCATACCCTGCCACACTTATGGCGGCCAAAAGCAGTACAAAAGGGGGTGGTGATGGACGGAGCATTTGAACCAATCAAACACTCACACCCAGTCAAAAGATCTGGGTTTAATCCATCACCGTTCTTTAGCCCACTCTGCCACCCCAGTTCAGACATGGCTAGATTGGCTATATGCAAATCAGTCTGACCCTGTGCCTCATGGGAACAGTCCAGCCCGAACTGCCAAGCCATGCCTTCCCTGGACCGGAAACAAGCTTTCCAGAACCGGTTTCTGGCATTACAGCCGTCTTCAGCCCGGCTTGCTTGAATCCAGTGGCAAAGTGAGCAAGGAACTCACATCTGAGCATTCCCTGCCACACTTATGGTGGCCAAAAGCGGTACAAAAGGGGGTGGTGATGGACGAGGCATCTGAACCAATCAAACACTCACACCTAGTCAAAAGATCTGGGTTTAATCCATTACTGTCTTTAGCCCACTCTGCCACCCCAGTTCAGACATGGCTATATGCAAATCAGTCTGACCCTGTGCCTCATGGGAACAGTCCAGCCCGAACTTCCAAGCCATGCCTTCCCTGGACCGGAAAAAAGCTACCGACGACCGGTTTCTGGCATTACAGACATCTTCAGCCCGGCTTGCTTGAATCCAGTGGCAATGTGAGCAAGGGACTCACGTCTGAGCATACCCTGCCACACTTATGGCGGCCAAAAGCGGTACAAAAGGGGGTGGTGATGGACGGAGCGTCTGAACCAATCAAACACTCACACCCAGTCAAAAGATCTGGGTCTAATCCATCACCGTTCTTTAGCCCACTCTGCCACCCCTGTTCAGACATGGCTATATGCAAATCAGTCTGACCCTGTGCCTCATGGGAACAGTCGAGCCCGAACTGCCAAGCCATGCCTTCCCTGGACCGGAAACAAGCTTCAGAAGGCCCGGTTTCTGGCATTACAGCCGTCTTCAGCCCGGCTTGGTTGAATCCAGTGGCAAAATGAGCAAGGGACTCACGTCTGAGCATACCCTGCATCACTTATGGCGGCCAAAAGCGGTACAAAAGGGGGTGGTGATGGACGGAGCGTCTGAACCAATCAAACACTCACACCCAGTCAAAAGATCTGGGTCTAATCCATCACCGTTCTTTAGCCCACTCTGCCACCCCTGTTCAGACATGGCTATATGCAAATCAGTCTGACCCTGTGCCTCATGGGAACAGTCCAGCCCGAACTGCCAGGCCATGCCTTCCCTGGACCGGAAACAAGCTTCGAGTACCGGTTTCTGGCATTACAGCCGTCTTCAGCCCGGCTTGCTTGATTCCAGTGGCAAAGTGAGCAAGGGACTCACGTCTGAGCATACCCTGCCACACTTATGGCGGCCAAAAGCGGTACAAAAGGGGGTGGTGATGGATGGAGCATCTGAACCAATCAAACACTCACACCCAGTCAAAAGATCTGGGTCTAATCCATCACCGTTCTTTAGCCCACTCTGCCACCCCTGTTCAGACATGGCTATATGCAAATCAGTCTGACCCTGTGCCTCATGGGAACAGTCGAGCCCGAACTGCCAAGCCATGCCTTCCCTGGACCGGAAACAAGCTTCAGAAGGCCCGGTTTCTGGCATTACAGCCGTCTTCAGCCCGGCTTGGTTGAATCCAGTGGCAAAATGAGCAAGGGACTCACATCTGAGCATACCCTACCACACTTATGGCAGCCAAAAGCGGTACAAAAAGGGGTGGTGATGGACGGAGCATCTGAACCAATCAAACACTCACACCCAGTCAAAATATCTGGGTTTAATCCATCACTTTAGTCCACTCTGCCACACCAGTTCAGACATGGCTATATGCAAATCAGTCTGACCCTGTGCCTCATGGAAACAGTCCAGCCCGAACTGCCAAGCCATGCCTTCCCTGTACCGGAAACAAGCTTCCGAGGACCGGTTTCTGGCATTACAGCCGTCTTCAGCCTGGATTGCTTGAATCCAGTGGCAAAGTGAGTAAGGGACTCACGTCTGAGCATACCCTGCCACACTTATGGCGGCCAAAAGCGGTACAAAAGGGGGTGGTGATGGACGGAGCATCTGAACCAATCAAACACTCACACCCAGTCAAAATCTCTGGGTTTAATCCATCACCGTTCTTTAGCCCACTCTGCCACCCCAGTTCAGACATGGCTATATGCAAATCAGTCTGACCCTGTGCCTCATGGAAACAGTCCAGCCCGAACTGCCAAGCCATGCCTTTCCTGGACCGGAAACAAGCTTCCGAAGACCGGTTTCTGGCAATACAGCCGTCTTCAGCCCGGCTTGCTTGAATCCAGTGGCAAAGTGAGCAGGGGACTCTCGTCTGAGCATACCCTGCCACACTTATGGCAGCCAAAAGCGGTACAAAAGGGGGTGGTGGTGGACGGAGCATCTGAACCAATCAAACACTCACACCCAGTCAAAATATCTGGGTTTAATCCATCACCGTTCTTTAGCCCACTCTGCCATCCCAGTTCAGACATGGCTATATGCAAATCAGTCTGACCCTGTGCCTCATGGGAACAGTCCAGCCCGAACTGCCAAGCCATGCCTTCCCTGGACCAGAAACAAGCTTCCGAGGACCGGTTTCTGGCATTACAGCCGTCTTCAGCCTGGCTTGCTTGAATCCAGTGGCAAAGTGAGCAAGGGACTCACGTCTGAGCATTCCCTGCCACACTTATGGCAGCCAAAAGTGGTACAAAAGGGGGTGGTGATGGACGAGGCATCTGAACCAATCAAACACTCACACCTAGTCAAAAGATCTGAGTTTAATCCATCACTGTCTTTAGCCCACTCTGCCACCCCAGTTCAGACATGGCTATATGCAAATCAGTCTGACCCTGTGCCTCATGGGAACAGTCCAGCCCGAACTACCAAGCCATGCCTTCCCTGGACCGGAAACAAGCTTCCAAGGACCGGTTTCTGGCATTACAGCCATCTTCAGCCCGGCTTGCTTGAATCAGTGGCAAAGTGAGCAAGGGACTCACGTCTGAGCATACCCTGCCACACTTATGGCGGCCAAAAGCGGTACAAAAGGAGGTGGTGATGGACGGAGCATCTGAACCAATCAAACACTCACACCCAGTCAAAAGATCTGGGTTCAATCCATCACCGTTCTTTAGCCCACTCTGCCACCCCAGTTCGGACATGGCTATATGCAAATCAGTCTGACCCTGTGCCTCATGGGAACATTCCAGCCCGAACTGCCAAGCCATGCCTTCCCTGGACCGGAAACAAGCTTCCGAGGACCGCTTTTTGGCATTACAGCCGTCTTCAGCCCGGCTTGCTTGAATCCAGTGGCAAAGTGAGCAAGGGACTCACGTCTGAGCATACCCTGCCACACTTATGGCGGCCAAAAGCGGTACAAAAGGGGGTGGTGATGGACGGAGCATCTGAACCAATCAAACACTCACACCCAGTCAAAAGATCTGGGTTTAATCCATCACCGTTCTTTAGCCCACTCTGCCACCCCAGTTCAGACATGGCTATATGCATATCAGTCTGACCCCGTGCCTCATGTGAACAGTCCAGCCCGAACTGCCAAGGCATGCCTTCCCTGGACCGGAAACAAGCATCCGAGGACAGGTTTCTGGCATTATAGTCGTCTTCAGCCCGGCTTGCTTGAATCCAGTGGTAAAGTGAGCAGGGGACTCACGTCTGAGCATACCCTGCCACACTTATGGCGGCCAAAAGCGGTACAAAAGGGGGTGGTGATGGACGGAGCATCTGAACCAATCAAACACTCACACCCAGTCAAAATATCTGGGTTTAATCCATCACCGTTCTTTAGCCCACTCTGCAACCCCAGTTCAGACATGGCTATATGCAAATCAGTCTGACCCTGTGCCTCATGGGAACAGTCCAGCCCGATCTGCCAAGCCATGCCTTCCCTGGACCGGAAACAAGCTTCCGAGGACCGGTTTCTGGCATTACAGCCGTCTTCAGCCCGGCTTGCTTGAATCCAGTGGCAAAGTGAGCAAGGGACTCTCGTCTGAGCATACCCTGCCACACTTATGGCAGCCAAAAGAGGTACAAAAGGGGGTGGTGACGGACAGAGCTTCTGAACCAATCGAACACTCACACCCAGTCAAAAGATCTGGGATTAATCCATCACCGTTGTTTAGCCCACTCTGCCACCCCAGTTCAGACATGACTATATGCAAATCAGTCTGACCCTGTGCCTCATGGGAACAGTCCAGCCCGAACTGCCAAGCCATGCCTTCCCTGGACCGGAAACTAGCTTCCGAGGACCGGTTTCTGGCATTACAGCCGTCTTCAGCCCGGCTTGCTAGAATCCAGTGGCAACGTGAGCAAGGGACTCACGTCTGAGCATACCCTGCCACACTTATGGCGGCCAAAAGCAGTAAAAAAGGGGGTGGTGATGGACGGAGCATTTGAACCAATCAAACACTCACACCCAGTCAAAAGATCTGGGTTTAATCCATCACCGTTCTTTAGCCCACTCTGCCACCCCAGTTCAGACATGGCTAGATTGGCTATATGCAAATCAGTCTGACCCTGTGCCTCATGGGAACAGTCCAGCCCGAACTGCCAAGCCATGCCTTCCCTGGACCGGAAACTAGCTTCCGAGGACCGGTTTCTGGCATTACAGCCGTCTTCAGCCCGGCTTGCTTGAATCCAGTGGCAAAGTGAGCAAGGGACTCACGTCTGAGCATTTCCTGCCACACTTATGGTGGCCAAAAGCGGTACAAAAGGGGGTGGTGATGGACGAGGCATCTGAACCAATCAAACACTCACACCTAGTCAAAAGATCTGGGTTTAATCCATCACTGTCTTTAGCCCACTCTGCCACCCCAGTTCAGACATGGCTATATGCAAATCAGTCTGACCCTGTGCCTCATGGGAACAGTCCAGCCCGAACTTCCAAGCCATGCCTTCCCTGGACCGGAAACAAGCTACCGAGGACCGGTTTTTGGCATTACAGCCATCTTCAGTCCAGCTTGCTTGAATCCAGTGGCAATGTGAGCAAGGGACTCACGTCTGAGCATACCCTGCCACACTTATGGCGGCCAAAAGCGGTACAAAAGGGGGTGGTGATGGATGGAGCATCTGAACCAATCAAACACTCACACCCAGTCAAAAGATCTGGGTTTAATCCATCACCGTTCTTTAGCCCACTCTGCCACCCCAGTTCAGACATGGCTATATGCAAATCAGTCTGACCCTGTGCCTCATGGGAACAGTCCAGCCCGAACTGCCACGCCATGCCTTCCCTGGAACGGAAACAAGCTTCCGAGGACCGGTTTCTGGCATTACAGCCGTCTTCAGCCCGGCTTGGTTGAATCCAGTGGCAAAATGAGCAAGGGACTCACGTCTGAGCATACCCTACCACACTTATGGCGGCCAAAAGCGGTACAAAAAGGGGTGGTGATGGACGGAGCATCTGAACCAATCAAACACTCACACCCAGTCAAAATATCTGGGTTTAATCCATCACTTTAGTCCATTCTGCCACCCCAGTTCAGACATGGTTATATGCAAATCAGTCTGACCCTGTGCCTCATGGGAACAGTCCAGCCCGAACTGCCAAGCCATGCCTTCCCTGTACCGGAAACAAGCTTCCGAGGACCGGTTTCTGGCATTACAGCCGTCTTCAGCCCGGCTTGGTTGAATCCAGTGGCAAAATGAGCAAGGGACTCACGTCTGAGCATACCCTACCACACTTATGGTGGCCAAAAGCGGTACAAAAAGGGGTGGTGATGGACGGAGCATCTGAACCAATCAAACACTCACACCCAGTCAAAATCTCTGGGTTTAATCCATCACTTTAGTCCACTCTTCCACCCCAGTACAGACATGGCTATATGCAAATCAGTCTGACCCTGTGCTTCATGGGAACAGTCCAGCCCGAACTGCCAAGCCAAGCCTTCCCTGTACCGGAAACAAGCTTCCGAGGACCGGTTTCTGGCATTACAGCCGTTTTCAGCCTGGCTTGCTTGAATCCAGTGGCAAAGTGAGTAAGGGACTCACGTCTGAGCATACCCTGCCACACTTATGGCGGCCAAAAGCGGTACAAAAGGGGGTGGTGATGGACGGAGCATCTGAACCAATCAAACACTCACACCCAGTCAAAAGATCTGGGTTTAATCCATCACCGTTCTTTAGCCCACTCTGCCACCCCAGTTCAGACATGGCTATATGCAAATCAGTCTGACCCTGTGCCTCATGGAAACAGTCCAGCCCGAACTGCCAAGCCATGCCTTTCCTGGACCGGAAACAAGCTTCCGAGGACCGGATTCTGGCAATACAGCCGTCTTCAGCCCGGCTTGCTTGAATCCAGTGGCAAAGTGAGCAGGGGACTCTCGTCTGAGCATACCCTGCCACACTTATGGCAGCCAAAAGCGGTACAAAAGGGGGTGGTGATGGACGGAGCATCTGAACCAATCAAACACTCACACCCAGTCAAAATATCTGGGTTTAATCCATCACCGTTCTTTAGCCCACTCTGCCATCCCAGTTCAGACATGGCTATATGCAAATCAGTCTGACCCTGTGCCTCATGGGAACAGTCCAGCCCGAACTGCCAAGCCATGCCTTCCCTGGACCAGAAACAAGCTTCCGAGGACCGGTTTCTGGCATTACAGCCGTCTTCAGCCTGGCTTGCTTGAATCCAGTGGCAAAGTGAGCAAGGGACTCACGTCTGAGCATTCCCTGCCACACTTATGGTGGCCAAAAGCGGTACAAAAGGGGGTGGTGATGGACGAGGCATCTGAACCAATCAAACACTCACACCTAGTCAAAAGATCTGGGTTTAATCCATCACTGTCTTTAGCCCACTCTGCCACCCCAGTTCAGACATGGCTATATGCAAATCAGTCTGACCCTGTGCCTCATGGGAACAGTCCAGCCCGAACTTCCAAGCCATGCCTTCCCTTGACCGGAAACAAGCTACCGAGGACCGGTTTTTGGCATTACAGCCATCTTCAGTCCAGCTTGCTTGAATCCAGTGGCAATGTGAGCAAGGGACTCACGTCTGAGCATACCCTGCCACACTTATGGCGGCCAAAAGCGGTACAAAAGGGGGTTGTGATGGATGGAGCATCTGAACCAATCAAACACTCACACCCAGTCAAAAGATCTGGGTTTAATCCATCACCGTTCTTTAGCCCACTCTGCCACCCCAGTTCAGACATGGCTATATGCAAATCAGTCTGACCCTGTGCCTCATGGGAACAGTCCAGCCCGAACTGCCAAGCCATGCCTTCCCTGGACCAGAAACAAGCTTCCGAGGACCGGTTTCTGGCATTACAGCCGTCTTCAGCCTGGCTTGCTTGAATCCAGTGGCAAAGTGAGCAAGGGACTCACGTCTGAGCATTCCCTGCCACACTTATGGCAGCCAAAAGCGGTACAAAAGGGGGTGGTGATGGACGAGGCATCTGAACCAATCAAACACTCACACCTAGTCAAAAGATCTGGGTTTAATCCATCACTGTCTTTAGCCCACTCTGCCACCCCAGTTCAGACATGGCTATATGCAAATCAGTCTGACCCTGTGCCTCATGGGAACAGTCCAGCCCGAACTACCAAGCCATGCCTTCCCTGGACCGGAAACAAGCTTCCAAGGACCGGTTTCTGGCATTACAGCCATCTTCAGCCCGGCTTGCTTGAATCCAGTGGCAAAGTGAGCAAGGGACTCACGTCTGAGCATACCCTGCCACACTTATGGCGGCCAAAAGCGGTACAAAAGGAGGTGGTGATGGACGGAGCATCTGATCCAATCAAACACTCACACCCAGTCAAAAGATCTGGGTTCAATCCATCACCGTTCTTTAGCCCACTCTGCCACCCCAGTTCGGACATGGCTATATGCAAATCAGTCTGACCCTGTGCCTCATGGGAACATTCCAGCCCGAACTGCCAAGCCATGCCTTCCCTGGACCGGAAACAAGCTTCCGAGGACCGCTTTCTGGCATTACAGCCGTCTTCAGCCCGGCTTGCTTGAATCCAGTGGCAAAGTGAGCAAGGGACTCACGTCTGAGCATACCCTGCCACACTTATGGCGGCCAAAAGCGGTACAAAAGGGGGTGGTGATGGACGGAGCATCTGAAACAATCAAACACTCACACCCAGTCAAAAGATCTGGGTTTAATCCATCACTGTTCTTTAGCCCACTCTGCCACCCCAGTTCAGACATGGCTATATGCAAATCAGTCTGACCCTGTGCCTCATGAGAAAAGTCCAGCCCGAACTGCCAAGCCATGCCTTCCCTGGACCGGAAACAAGCTTCCAAGGACCGGTTTCTGGCATTATAGTCGTCTTCAGCCCGGCTTGCTTGAATCCAGTGGCAAAGTGAGCAAGGGGCTCACGTCTGAGCATTCCCTGCCACACTTATGGCAGCCAAAAGCGGTACAAAAGGGGGTGGTGATGGACGGAGCATCTGAACCAATCAAACACTCACACCCAGTCAAAAGATCTGGGTTTAATCCATCACTTTAGTCCACTCTGCCACCCCAGTTCAGACATGGCTATATGCAATTCAGTCTGACCCTGTGCCTCATGGGAACAGTCCAGCCCGAACTGTCAAGCCATGCCTTCCCTGTACCGGAAACAAGCTTCCAAGGATCGGTTTCTGGCAAACAGGCCGTCTTCAGCCTGGCTTGCTTGAATCCAGTGGCAAAGTGAGTAAGGGACTCACATCTGAGCATACCCTGCCACACTTATGGCGGCCAAAAGCGGTACAAAAGGGGGTGGTGATGGACGGAGCATCTGAACCAATCAAACACTCACACCCAGTCAAAATATCTGGGTTTAATCCATCACCGTTCTTTAGCCCACTCTGCAACCCCAGTTCAGACATGGCTATATGCAAATCAGTCTGACCCTGTGACTCATGGGAACAGTCCAGCCCGATCTGCCAAGCCATGCCTTCCCTGGACCGGAAACAAGCTTCCGAGGACCGGTTTCTGGCATTACAGCCGTCTTCAGCCCGGCTTGCTTGAATCCAGTGGCAAAGTGAGCAAGGGACTCTCGTCTGAGCATACCCAGCCACACTTATGGCAGCCAAAAGAGGTACAAAAGGGGGTGGTGACGGACAGAGCTTCTGAACCAATCGAACACTCACACCCAGTCAAAAGATCTGGGATTAATCCATCACCGTTGTTTAGCCCACTCTGCCACCACAGTTCAGACATGGCTATATGCAAATCAGTCTGACCCTGTGCCTCATGGGAACAGTCCAGCCCGAACTGCCAAGCCATGCCTTCCCTGGACCGGAAACTAGCTTCCGAGGACCGGTTTCTGGCATTACAGCCGTCTTCAGCCCGGCTTGCTAGAATCCAGTGGCAACGTGAGCAAGGGACTCACGTCTGAGCATACCCTGCCACACTTATGGCGGCCAAAAGCAGTAAAAAAGGGGGTGGTGATGGACGGAGCATTTGAACCAATCAAACACTCACACCCAGTCAAAAGATCTGGGTTTAATCCATCACCGTTCTTTAGCCCACTCTGCCACCCCAGTTCAGACATGGCTAGATTGGCTATATGCAAATCAGTCTGACCCTGTGCCTCATGGGAACAGTCCAGCCCGAACTGCCAAGCCTTGCCTTCCCTGGACCGGAAACAAGCTTTCCAGAACCGGTTTCTGGCATTACAGCCGTCTTCAGCCCGGCTTGCTTGAAACCAGTGGCAAAGTGAGCAAGGGACTCACGTCTGAGCATTCCCTGCCACACTTATGGTGGCCAAAAGCGGTACAAAAGGGGGTGGTGATGGACGAGGCATCTGAACCAATCAAACACTCACACCTAGTCAAAAGATCTGGGTTTAATCCATCACTGTCTTTAGCCCACTCTGCCACCCCAGTTCAGACATGGCTATATGCAAATCAGTCTGACCCTGTGCCTCATGGGAACAGTCCAGCCCGAACTGCCAAGCCATGCCTTCCCTGTACCGGAAACAAGCTTCCGAGGACCGGTTTCTGGCAAACAGGCCGTCTTCAGCCTGGCTTGCTTGAATCCAGTGGCAAAGTGAGTAAGGGACTCACATCTGAGCATACCCTGCCACACTTATGGCGGCCAAAGCGGTACAAAAGGGGGTGGTGATGGACGGAGCATCTGAACCAATCAAACACTCACACCCAGTCAGAATATCTGGGTTTAATCCATCACCGTTCTTTAGCCCACTCTGCCACCCCAGTTCAGACATGGCTATATGCAAATCAGTCTGACCCTGTGCCTCATGGGAACAGTCCAGCCCGAACTGCCAAGCCATGCCTTCCCTGGACCGGAAACAAGCTTCCGAGGACCGGTTTCTGGCATTACAGCCGTCTTCAGCCCGGCTTGCTTGAATCCAGTGGCAACGTGAGCAAGGGACTCACGTCTGAGCATACCCTGCCACACTTATGGCGGCCAAAAGCAGTACAAAAGGGGGTGGTGATGGACGGAGCATTTGAACCAATCAAACACTCACACCCAGTCAAAAGATCTGGGTTTAATCCATCACCGTTCTTTAGCCCACTCTGCCACCCCAGTTCAGACATGGCTAGATTGGCTATATGCAAATCAGTCTGACCCTGTGCCTCATGGGAACAGTCCAGCCCGAACTGCCAAGCCATGCCTTCCCTGGACCGGAAACAAGCTTTCCAGAACCGGTTTCTGGCATTACAGCCGTCTTCAGCCCGGCTTGCTTGAATCCAGTGGCAAAGTGAGCAAGGGACTCACGTCTGAGCATTCCCTGCCACACTTATGGTGGCCAAAAGCGGTACAAAAGGGGGTGGTGATGGACGAGGCATCTGAACCAATCAAACACTCACACCTAGTCAAAAGATCTGGGTTTAATCCATTACTGTCTTTAGCCCACTCTGCCACCCCAGTTCAGACATGGCTATATGCAAATCAGTCTGACCCTGTGCCTCATGGGAACAGTCCAGCCCGAACTTCCAAGCCATGCCTTCCCTGGACCGGAAACAAGCTACCGACGACCGGTTTCTGGCATTACTGACATCTTCAGCCCGGTTTGCTTGAATCCAGTGGCAATGTGAACAAGGGACTCACGTCTGAGCATACCCTGCCACACTTATGGCGGCCAAAAGCGGTACAAAAGGGGGTGGTGATGGACGGAGCATCTGAACCAATCAAACACTCACACCCAGTCAAAAGATCTGGGTTTAATCCATCACCGTTCTTTAGCCCACTCTGCCACCCCAGTTCAGACATGGCTATATGCAAATCAGTCTGACCCTGTGCCTCATGGGAACAGTCCAGCCCGAACTGCCAGGCCATGCCTTCCCTGGACCGGAAACAAGCTTCGAGTACCGGTTTCTGGCATTACAGCCATCTTCAGCCCGGCTTGCTTGATTCCAGTGGCAAAGTGAGCAAGGGACTCACGTCTGAGCATACCCTGCCACACTTATGGCGGCCAAAAGCGGTACAAAAGGGGGTGGTGATGGATGGAGCATCTGAACCAATCAAACACTCACACCCAGTCAAAAGATCTGGGTTTAATCCATCACCGTTCTTTAGCCCACTCTGCCACCCCTGTTCAGACATGGCTATATGCAAATCAGTCTGACCCTGTGCCTCATGGGAACAGTCCAGCCCGAACTGCCAAGCCATGCCTTCCCTGGACCGGAAACAAGCTTCAGAAGGCCCGGTTTCTGGCATTACAGCCGTCTTCAGCCCGGCTTGGTTGAATCCAGTGGCAAAATGAGCAAGGGACTCACATCTGAGCATACCCTACCACACTTATGGCGGCCAAAAGCGGTACAAAAAGGGGTGGGGATGGACGGAGCATCTGAACCAATCAAACACTCACACCCAGTCAAAATATCTGGGTTTAATCCATCACTTTAGTCCACTCTGCCACACCAGTTCAGACATGGCTATATGCAAATCAGTCTGACCCTGTGCCTCATGGAAACAGTCCAGCCCGAACTGCCAAGCCATGCCTTCCCTGTACCGGAAACAAGCTTCCGAGGACCGGTTTCTGGCATTACAGCCGTCTTCAGCCTGGATTGCTTGAATCCAGTGGCAAAGTGAGTAAGGGACTCACGTCTGAGCATACCCTGCCACACTTATGGCGGCCAAAAGCGGTACAAAAGGGGGTGGTGATGGACGGAGCATCTGAACCAATCAAACACTCACACCCAGTCAAAATCTCTGGGTTTAATCCATCACCGTTCTTTAGCCCACTCTGCCACCCCAGTTCAGACATGGCTATATGCAAATCAGTCGGACCCTGTGCCTCATGGGAACAGTCCAGCCCGAACTGCCAAGCCATGCCTTCCCTGGACCAGAAACAAGCTTCCGAGGACCGGTTTCTGGCATTACAGCCGTCTTCAGCCTGGCTTGCTTGAATCCAGTGGCAAAGTGAGCAAGGGACTCACGTCTGAGCATTCCCTGCCACACTTATGGCAGCCAAAAGTGGTACAAAAGGGGGTGGTGATGGACGAGGCATCTGAACCAATCAAACACTCACACCTAGTCAAAAGATCTGGGTTTAATCCATCACTGTCTTTAGCCCACTCAGCCACCCCAGTTCAGACATGGCTATATGCAAATCAGTCTGACCCTGTGCCTCATGGGAACAGTCCAGCCCGAACTACCAAGCCATGCCTTCCCTGGACCGGAAACAAGCTTCCAAGGACCGGTTTCTGGCATTACAGCCATCTTCAGCCCGGCTTGCTTGAATCCAGTGACAAAGTGAGCAAGGGACTCACGTCTGAGCATACCCTGCCACACTTATGGCGGCCAAAAGCGGTACAAAAGGAGGTGGTGATGGACGGAGCATCTGAACCAATCAAACACTCACACCCAGTCAAAAGATCTGGGTTCAATCCATCACCGTTCTTTAGCCCACTCTGCCACCCGAGTTCGGACATGGCTAAATGCAAATCAGTCTGACCCTGTGCCTCATGGGAACATTCCAGCCCGAACTGCCAAGCCATGCCTTCCCTGGACCGGAAACAAGCTTCCGAGGACCGCTTTTTGGCATTACAGCCGTCTTCAGCCCGGCTTGCTTGAATCCAGTGGCAAAGTGAGCAAGGGACTCACGTCTGAGCATACCCTGCCACACTTATGGCGGCCAAAAGCGGTACAAAAGGGGGTGGTGATGGACGGAGCATCTGAACCAATCAAACACTCACACCCAGTCAAAAGATCTGGGTTTAATCCATCACCGTTCTTTAGCCCACTCTGCCACCCCAGTTCAGACATGGCTATATGCATATCAGTCTGACCCCGTGCCTCATGTGAACAGTCCAGCCCGAACTGCCAAGGCATGCCTTCCCTGGACCGGAAACAAGCATCCGAGGACAGGTTTCTGGCATTATAGTCGTCTTCAGCCCGGCTTGCTTGAATCCAGTGGCAAAGTGAGCAGGGGACTCACGTCTGAGCATACCCTGCCACACTTATGGCGGCCAAAAGCGGTACAAAAGGGGGTGGTGATGGACGGAGCGTCTGAACCAATCAAACACTCACACCCAGTCAAAAGATCTGGGTTTAATCCATCACTGTTCTTTAGCCCACTCTGCCACCCCAGTTCAGACATGGCTATATGCAAATCAGTCTGACCCTGTGCCTCATGAGAAAAGTCCAGCCCGAACTGCCAAGCCATGCCTTCCCTGGACCGGAAACAAGCTTCCAAGGACCGGTTTCTGGCATTATAGTCGTCTTCAGCCCGGCTTGCTTGAATCCAGTGGCAAAGTGAGCAAGGGGCTCACGTCTGAGCATTCCCTGCCACACTTATGGCGGCCAACAGCGGTACAAAAGGGGGTGGTGATGGACGGAGCATCTGAACCAATCAAACACTCACACCCAGTCAAAAGATCTGGGTTTAATCCATCACTTTAGTCCACTCTGCCACCCCAGTTCAGACATGGCTATATGCAATTCAGTCTGACCCTGTGCCTCATGGGAACAGTCCAGCCCGAACTGCCAAGCCATGCCTTCCCTGTACCGGAAACAAGCTTCCAAGGATCGGTTTCTGGCAAACAGGCCGTCTTCAGCCTGGCTTGCTTGAATCCAGTGGCAAAGTGAGTAAGGGACTCACATCTGAGCATACCCTGCCACACTTATGGCGGCCAAAAGCGGTACAAAAGGGGGTGGTGATGGACGGAGCATCTGAACCAATCAAACACTCACACCCAGTCAAAATATCTGGGTTTAATCCATCACCGTTCTTTAGCCCACTCTGCAACCCCTGTTCAGACATGGCTATATGCAAATCAGTCTGACCCTGTGCCTCATGGGAACAGTCCAGCCCGATCTGCCAAGCCATGCCTTCACTGGACCGGAAACAAGCTTCCGAGGACCGGTTTCTGGCATTACAGCCGTCTTCAGCCCGGCTTGCTTGAATCCAGTGGCAAAGTGAGCAAGGGACTCTCGTCTGAGCATACCCTGCCACACTTATGGCAGCCAAAAGAGGTACAAAAGGGGGTGGTGACGGACAGAGCTTCCGAACCAATCGAACACTCACACCCAGTCAAAAGATCTGGGATTAATCCATCACCGTTGTTTAGCCCACTCTGCCACCCCAGTTCAGACATGGCTATATGCAAATCAGTCTGACCCTGTGCCTCATGGGAACAGTCCAGCCCGAACTGCCAAGCCATGCCTTCCCTGGACCGGAAACTAGCTTCCGAGGACCGGTTTCTGGCATTACAGCCGTCTTCAGCCCGGCTTGCTAGAATCCAGTGGCAACGTGAGCAAGGGACTCACGTCTGAGCATACCCTGCCACACTTATGGGGCCAAAAGCAGTAAAAAAGGGGGTGGTGATGGACGGAGCATTTGAACCAATCAAACACTCACACCCAGTCAAAAGATCTGGGTTTAATCCATCACCGTTCTTTAGCCCACTCTGCCACCCCAGTTCAGACATGGCTAGATTGGCTATATGCAAATCAGTCTGACCCTGTGCCTCATGGGAACAGTCCAGCCCGAACTGCCAAGCCTTGCCTTCCCTGGACCGGAAACAAGCTTTCCAGAACCGGTTTCTGGCATTACAGCCGTCTTCAGCCCGGCTTGCTTGAATCCAGTGGCAAAGTGAGCAAGGGACTCACGTCTGAGCATTCCCTGCCACACTTATGGTGGCCAAAAGCGGTACAAAAGGGGGTGGTGATGGACGAGGCATCTGAACCAATCAAACACTCACACCTAGTCAAAAGATCTGGGTTTAATCCATCACTGTCTTTAGCCCACTCTGCCACCCCAGTTCAGACATGGCTATATGCAAATCAGTCTGACCCTGTGCCTCATGGGAACAGTGCAGCCTGAACTTCCAAGCCATGCCTTCCCTGGACCGGAAACAAGCTACCGAGGACCGGTTTTTGGCATTACAGCCATCTTCAGTCCAGCTTGCTTGAATCCAGTGGCAATGTGAGCAAGGGACTCACGTCTGAGCATACCCTGCCACACTTAAGGCGGCCAAAAGCGGTACAAAAGGGGGTGGTGATGGATGGAGCATCTGAACCAATCAAACACTCACACCCAGTCAAAAGATCTGGGTTTAATCCATCACCGTTCTTTAGCCCACTCTGCCACCCCAGTTCAGACATGGCTATATGCAAATCAGTCTGACCCTGTGCCTCATGGGAACAGTCCAGCCCGAACTGCCACGCCATGCCTTCCCTGGAACGGAAACAAGCTTCCGAGGACCGGTTTCTGGCATTACAGCCGTCTTCAGCCCGGCTTGGTTGAATCCAGTGGCAAAATGAGCAAGGGACTCACGTCTGAGCATACCCTACCACACTTATGGCGGCCAAAAGCGGTACAAAAAGGGGTGGTGATGGACGGAGCATCTGAACCAATCAAACACTCACACCCAGTCAAAATATCTGGGTTTAATCCATCACTTTAGTCCATTCTGCCACCCCAGTTCAGACATGGTTATATGCAAATCAGTCTGACCCTGTGCCTCATGGGAACAGTCCAGCCCGAACTGCCAAGCCA
The DNA here is from genome assembly GCF_964261635.1 of Lissotriton helveticus. NCBI lineage: Eukaryota > Metazoa > Chordata > Amphibia > Caudata > Salamandridae > Lissotriton > Lissotriton helveticus. Next base: position 173,495,095 of record NC_136069.1, read on the forward strand.
TGCCTTCCCTGTACCGGAAACAAGCTTCCGAGGACCGGTTTCTGGCATTACAGCCGTCTTCAGCCCGGCTTGGTTGAATCCAGTGGCAAAATGAGCAAGGGACTCACGTCTGAGCATACCCTACCACACTTATGGTGGCCAAAAGCGGTACAAAAAGGGGTGGTGATGGACGGAGCATCTGAACCAATCAAACACTCACACCCAGTCAAAATCTCTGGGTTTAATCCATCACTTTAGTCCACTCTGCCACCCCAGTTCAGACATGGCTATATGCAAATCAGTCTGACCCTGTGCTTCATGGGAACAGTCCAGCCCGAACTGCCAAGCCAAGCCTTCCCTGTACCGGAAACAAGCTTCCGAGGACCGGTTTCTGGCATTACAGCCGTTTTCAGCCTGGCTTGCTTGAATCCAGTGGCAAAGTGAGTAAGGGACTCACGTCTGAGCATACCCTGCCACACTTATGGCGGCCAAAAGCGGTACAAAAGGGGGTGGTGATGGACGGAGCATCTGAACCAATCAAACACTCACACCCAGTCAAAAGATCTGGGTTTAATCCATCACCGTTCTTTAGCCCACTCTGCCACCCCAGTTCAGACATGGCTATATGCAAATCAGTCTGACCCTGTGCCTCATGGGAACAGTCCAGCCCGAACTGCCAAGCCATGCCTTCCCTGGACCGGAAACAAGCTTCGAGTACCGGTTTCTGGCATTACAGCCGTCTTCAGCCCGGCTTGCTTGAATCCAGTGGCAAAGTGAGCAAGGGACTCACGTCTGAGCATTCCCTGCCACACTTATGGTGGCCAAAAGCGGTACAAAAGGGGGTGGTGATGGACGAGGCATCTGAACCAATCAAACACTCACACCCAGTCAAAAGATCTGGGTTTAATCCATCACTTTAGTCCACTCTGCCACCACAGTTCAGACATGGCTATATGCAATTCAGTCTGACCCTGTGCCTCATGGGAACAGTCCTGCCCAAACTGCCAAGCCATGCCTTCCCTGTACCGGAAACAAGCTTCCAAGGACCGGTTTCTGGCAAACAGGCCGTCTTCAGCCTTGCTTGCTTGAATCCAGTGGCAAAGTGAGTAAGGGACTCACATCTGAGCATACCCTGCCACACTTATGGCGGCCAAAAGCGGTACAAAAGGCGGTGGTGATGGACGGAGCATCTGAACCAATCAAACACTCACACCCAGTCAAAATATCTGGGTTTAATCCATCACCGTTCTTTAGCCCACTCTGCAACCCCAGTTCAGACATGGCTATATGCAAATCAGTCTGACCCTGTGCCTCATGGGAACAGTCCAGCCCGATCTGCCAAGCCATGCCTTCCCTGGACCGGAAACAAGCTTTCGAGGACCGGTTTCTGGCATTACAGCCGTCTTCAGCCCGGCTTGCTTGAATCCAGTGGCAAAGTGAGCAAGGGACTCTCGTCTGAGCATACCCTGCCACACTTATGGCAGCCAAAAGAGGTACAAAAGGGGGTGGTGATGGACAGAGCTTCTGAACCAATCAAACACTCACACCCAGTCAAAAGATATGGGATTAATCCATCACCGTTGTTTAGCCCACTCTGCCACCCCAGTTCAGACATGGCTATATGCAAATCAGTCTGACCCTGTGCCTCATGGGAAAAGTCCAGCCCGAACTGCCAAGCCATGCCTTCCCTGGACCGGAAACTAGCTTCCGAGGACCGGTTTCTGGCATTACAGCCGTCTTCAGCCCGGCTTGCTAGAATCCAGTGGCAACGTGAGCAAGGGACTCACGTCTGAGCATACCCTGCCACACTTATGGCGGCCAAAAGCAGTACAAAAGGGGGTGGTGATGGACGGAGCATTTGAACCAATCAAACACTCACACCCAGTCAAAAGATCTGGGTTTAATCCATCACCGTTCTTTAGCCCACTCTGCCACCCCAGTTCAGACATGGCTAGATTTGCTATATGCAAATCAGTCTGACCCTGTGCCTCATGGGAACAGTCCAGCCCGAACTGCCAAGCCATGCCTTCCCTGGACCGGAAACAAGCTTTCCAGAACTGGTTTCTGGCATTACAGCCGTCTTCAGCCCGGCTTGCTTGAATCCAGTGGCAAAGTGAGCAAGGGACTCACGTCTGAGCATTTCCTGCCACACTTATGGTGGCCAAAAGCGGTACAAAAGGGGGTGGTGATGGACGAGGCATCTGAACCAATCAAACACTCACACCTAGTCAAAAGATCTGGGTTTAATCCATCACTGTCTTTAGCCCACTCTGCCACCCCAGTTCAGACATGGCTATATGCAAATCAGTCTGACCCTGTGCCTCATGGGAACAGTCCAGCCCGAACTTCCAAGCCATGCCTTCCCTGTACAGGAAACAAGCTTCCGAGGACCGGTTTCTGGCATTACAGCCGTCTTCAGCCCGGCTTGGTTGAATCCAGTGGCAAAATGAGCAAGGGACTCACGTCTGAGCATACCCTACCACACTTATGGTGGCCAAAAGCGGTACAAAAAGGGGTGGTGATGGACGGAGCATCTGAACCAATCAAACACTCACACCCAGTCAAAATATCTGGGTTTAATCCATCACCGTTCTTTAGCCCACTCTGCCACCCCAGTTCTGACATGGCTAGATTTGCTATATGCAAATCAGTCTGACCCTGTGCCTCATGGGAACAGTCCAGCCCGAACTGCCAAGCCATGCCTTCCCTGGACCGGAAACAAGCTTTCCAGAACCGGTTTCTGGCATTACAGCCGTCTTCAGCCCGGCTTGCTTGAATCCAGTGGCAAAGTGAGCAAGGGACTCACGTCTGAGCATTCCCTGCCACACTTATGGTGGCCAAAAGCGGTACAAAAGGGGGTGGTGATGGACGAGGCATCTGAACCATTCAAACACTCACACCCAGTCAAAATCTCTGGGTTTAATCCATCACCGTTCTTTAGCCCACTCTGCCACCCCAGTTCAGTCATGGCTATATGCAAATCAGTCAGACCCTGTGCCTCATGGGAACAGTCCAGCCCGAACTGCCAAGCCATGCCTTCCCTGGACCGGAAACTAGCTTCCGAGGACCGGTTTCTGGCATTACAGCCGTCTTCAGCCCGGCTTGCTAGAATCCAGTGGCAACGTGAGCAAGGGACTCACGTCTGAGCATACCCTGCCACACTTATGGCGGCCAAAAGCAGTACAAAAGGGGGTGGTGATGGACGGAGCATTTGAACCAATCAAACACTCACACCCAGTCAAAAGATCTGGGTTTAATCCATCACCGTTCTTTAGCCCACTCTGCCACCCCAGTTCAGACATGGCTAGATTGGCTATATGCAAATCAGTCTGACCCTGTGCCTCATGGGAACAGTCCAGCCCGAACTGCCAAGCCATGCCTTCCCTGGACCGGAAACAAGCTTTCCAGAACCGGTTTCTGGCATTACAGCCGTCTTCAGCCCGGCTTGCTTGAATCCAGTGGCAAAGTGAGCAAGGGACTCACGTCTGAGCATTCCCTGCCACACTTATGGTGGCCAAAAGCGGTACAAAAGGGGGTGGTGATGGACGAGGCATCTGAACCAATCAAACACTCACACCTAGTCAAAAGATCTGGGTTTAATCCATCACTGTCTTTAGCCCACTCTGCCACCCCAGTTCAGACATGGCTATATGCAAATCAGTCTGACCCTGTGCCTCATGGGAACAGTCCAGCCCGAACTTCCAAGCCATGCCTTCCCTGTACAGGAAACAAGCTTCCGAGGACCGGTTTCTGGCATTACAGCCGTCTTCAGCCCGGCTTGGTTGAATCCAGTAGCAAAATGAGCAAGGGACTCACGTCTGAGCATACCCTACCACACTTATGGTGGCCAAAAGCGGTACAAAAAGGGGTGGTGATGGACGGAGCATCTGAACCAATCAAACACTCACACCCAGTCAAAATATCTGGGTTTAATCCATCACCGTTCTTTAGCCCACTCTGCCACCCCAGTTCAGACATGGCTAGATTGGCTATTTAAAATTACCTTCTTTTTCTCTGCTGAGTAAGAGCAGAATCACCATCTCGCCGTCGCGCTGAATACGAGCGCTAGACGCTATTCATTTTTAAAATACCCCACCCTTCCCGCCCTGCTGACTCCTCCCACCTCCCTCGTCAGAGCCTACTTATATTGCCTCCATGCGTCAGCGCAGCGGACGAGCGCAGCGGGCGCGCCGTAAACTCGCCGGAGTTGCGCCAGAGTTAAGCCCGTCTGCGCCCGTCCGCGGCCGGCAGGGACAAGGGGCAGGAGAGGCTTGTCATAACATCTCATACACTGCTAGCCAACTCAGACTCTACCATCTACCTGGGTTGGCCCCCCCTTCTGTCACCATGGGGAAACTTACTGCACTTGGCATTTCTTGCAACCCCCCCCTTCTGCCCGGCCCCCCGGTCTCCTGCTCGGCCCCTGCACAGACTCACACCTCCATCCGGACTTTACTTCTAAACACCCGCTCTATGGTCAAACACCAGGCAGATATCTTCACCTTGCTGCTACAAGAAAGCCCCGATCTCCTTCTGCTTACTGAGTCCTGGCTCACTGAGAATTCTCTTCCCGACATCTTGGCAGCCCTTCCCCCGGATTATTTTATTCTCCATGCTGACCGCACTGCCGATCACCCCGGTGGGGGGGTGGCGGCCATTATCTCGAAACGCTTCCATCTTATCTCGTCAACTTCCCTTGCACTTCCTCAAGTAGAGAATTTGGTTATTAATCTGGGGACGGAAGTGGGGGCCTTTTCATTCGGCCTTTTATATCGTCCGCCCCGTCCCATGCCAGACTTCGCAGAGAAACTCTGCGAACAGCTGTCTGCCCTTTTGCCTTCACTACCTAGCTTTGCCCTATTTGGGGATTTTAATTATTGGTTTGAGGACACCAACGCTGGGGCACATGCCACAGCATTATCTGAGATTCTGACTAGTCTGAATTTGAGTCAGCAAGTCACCTCTCCGACGCACGCAAAAGGCCACATACTAGACCAGGTCTGGACCTCGAATATATCCCTTTCAACCCCTTCTACACTCCCATGCGTTTGGTCAGACCACTTCTTAGTCGACCTGACCATCACACTCAGTGGGCGAATTAAGGCCCCACTAAGGGCAGGTGGCTCTGCACGCAATTGGAAGAACTACGATACCAAGGGTTTTATAACTACCCTGGCCTCTACCTGTCCGAGCACCCTCCCTTGTGAGGATATCAATAGGCTCGACTCTAACATCTGCAGCTGGTTGAAAGTGGCTAGTGACCTATTTGCCCCTGTAGTCAAATTCCCCTGTACCAGACATCCTAATGCCAACCGATGGTTCTCGGCCAACCTCAAGCTAATGAAACTTGAGGTACGCCAATGGGAACGTATCTGGAGACGGGATTATTCCTTGTCTTCCAGACAGTTGTTTGTTACTGCTCGGAGGGAATATAAATTGGCTATTTTATCAGCCAAATCGGAGCATATTTCCGACAGAATCCTCACTGCTACCAACAAATCTCGTGAGGTGTTCAGGATTATGAACGAACTGACCACGGATGATAGGACTCTTCCAGCTCAAACCCCTTCTAAAGAGACCTGTGATGCTCTCAACCTCTTTTTTTCTGAAAAAATCATTAAAATAAAAAATTCTATCATCTTTACTCCTCGGCCGTCACTATCCCTGGACACCCCCCCGGGTAATCTATCCTCTTTCACTTCAATTCCCATTCTGGATCCCCCCTCCCTGGCGAAGCTAGCCAATCGTGTAAAATCGGGCTCGCCGGAGGATCATTGTCCTCCCGCGGTACTGCGTGAGGTTTGCTTAAAATTGCCGGAGTGTGTACTTCCCTTTCTGAATGCCTCGCTCACTTCTGGCACAGTCCCTGGAACCTTCAAGGAGGCTATTCTCTTGCCTCTTCTGAAGAAGCCAGGGGCTGATGCGGCCGAACTCTCCAACTACCGCCCAATATCGTTACTGCCCTACTTGTCAAAACTCCTTGAGGCCCATGTCACCGGATGTCTCTCCACTTTCATCGAGAGCTCGGGCTTCCTTGAGCCCAATCAGGCCGGCTTCAGGCCGGCCCATTCCACGGAAGCAGTCATCCTGGCAGTCATGGATACCTTGAGAGAGAACGCAGATGCCAAGAGACCGCAGGCTCTGGTTCTCTTGGACTTGTCTGCCGCGTTCGACACGGTGGATCATGACATCCTTCTCCACCGTGTCGAACAAGCTGGCATCCGGGGCATGGCTCTCAAGTGGGTGGAGTCATTCCTGACGGGAAGATCACAAGCCGTGCGCCTTGGCCCCTTCACTGCAACCAAATCCCCCATCACTTGCGGTGTTCCTCAGGGTTCTTCACTCTCCCCGTTATTGTTTAATCTTTATTTGCGTCCTTTAATTTCCTCCCTTCACAACTGGGACGTCAGCGTCTTCAATTACGCTGACGACTTGCAGCTCGTCTTTCCACTTGATTCTCTTCAGGCAACTAACAACTTCCACGCCGCTATGATCCATATCCATCAATGGATGAATGAGAATCAATTGAAACTCAATCCTGGAAAGACTGAGCTACTCCTTCCTGGTGCCAGTGCCGCTTTTTGGGGCCCGCAGTTTTGGCCTCCTGACTTGGGTTCCCCCCCGACACCCCTCAAGTCCGTCAGGAGTCTGGGGGTGACAATCGATGCCGAACTGTCACTTAAGGCCCAAGTGGGTGCCACGATTTCTTCGTGTATGTTTCAACTCCGAAAAATCCGGAAGATCAGGCACCTACTTCCACACGCGGCCCTGTGTCAGGTCATCTTGTCCCTTGTCATATCGCGCCTGGATTTTTCTAATTCCCTTTATCATGCACTCCCACGCTTCCTCTTACACCGTCTTCAGGTGGTCCAAAACCAGGCAGCCCGCCTCATATTCAAGATCCCTAAGTGGCAATCGGCAAGGCCCCTGCTTCGCAGGCTCCATTGGTTGCCAGTGAAGGAGAGAGCGGCCTTCAAGATGGGCTGCCTGGCATTCAAATCCCTTCACTGTCCTTGCCCTGCTTTTTTGAAATCCCGGATTACCCTGTACCAACCTGCCCGCTCCCTTCGCTCAGCTTCCCATCACTTGGTTGTCATCCCCAAATTTAAACTTCATAAATTTGGAGGCCGTCGTTTTGCTTTCCTTGCCCCCAGGCTCTGGAACTCCCTTCCTCTGACTATTAAATCTAGCAACTCCCTTTTTCAGTTTAGGAAACTCCTTAAGACTTTTCTGTTTACCCTTCCTGAATAAATTCTTTTCTGCTCATTCACATGTTTTTCCAGTTAGCGCCAAGAAACCTTCGGGTGTTAGTGCGCTCAATAAGCCTCAATTAACATAACATAACATAACATATGCAAATCAGTCTGACCCTGTGCTTCATGGAAACAGTCCAGCCCGAACTTCCAAGCCATGCCTTCCCTGTACAGGAAACAAGCTTCCGAGGACCGGTTTCTGGCATTACAGCCGTCTTCAGCCCGGCTTGCTTGAATCCAGTGGCAAAGTGAGCAGGGGACTCTCGTCTGAGCATACCCTGCCACTATTATGGCAGCCAAAAGCGGTACAAAAGGGGGTGGTGATGGACGGAGCATCTGAACCAATCAAACACTCACACCCAGTCAAAATATCTGGGTTTAATCCATCACCGTTCTTTAGCCCACTCTGCCATCCCAGTTCAGACATGGCTATATGCAAATCAGTCTGACCCTGTGCCTCATGGGAACAGTCCAGCCCGAACTGCCAAGCCATGCCTTCCCTGGACCAGAAACAAGCTACCGAGGACCGGTTTCTGGCATTACAGCCGTCTTCAGCCTGGATTGCTTGAATCCAGTGGCAAAGTGAGCAAGGGACTCACGTCTGAGCATACCCTGCCACACTTATGGCGGCCAAAATCAGTACAAAAGGGGGTGGTGATGGACGGAGCATTTGAACCAATGAAACACTCACACCCAGTCAAAAGATCTGGGTTTAATCCATCACGGTTCTTTAGCCCACTCTGCCACCCGAGTTCAGACATGGCTAGATTGGCTATATGCAAATCAGTCTGACCCTGTGCCTCATGGGAACAGTCCAGCCCGAACTGCCAAGCTATGCCTTCCCTGGACCGGAAACAAGCTTTCGAGAACCGGTTTCTGGCATTACAGCCGTCTTCAGCCCAGCTTACTTGAATCCAGTGGCAAAGTGAGCAAGGGACTCACGTCTGAGGATTCCCTGCCACACATATGGTGGCCAAAAGCGGTACAAAAGGGGGTGGTGATGGACGAGGCATCTGAACCAATCAAACACTCACACCTAGTCAAAAGATCTGGGTTTAATCCATCACTGTCTTTAGCCCACTCTGCCACCCCAGTTCAGACATGGCTATATGCAAATCAGTCTGACCCTGTGCCTCATGGGAACAGTCCAGCCCGAACTGCCAAGCCATACCTTCCCTGGACCGGAAACAGGCTTCCGAGGACCGGTTTCTGGCATTACAGCCATCTTCAACCCAGCTTGCTTGAATCCAGTGGCAAAGTGAGCAAGGGACTCACGTCTGAGCATACCCTGCCACACTTATGGCGGCCAAAAGCGGTACAAAAGGAGGTGGTGATGGACGGAGCATCTGAACCAATCAAACACTCACACCCAGTCAAAAGATCTGGGTTCAATCCATCACCGTTCTTTAGTCCACTCTGCCACTCCAGTTCGGACATGGCTATATGCAAATCAGTCTGACCCTGTGCCTCATGGGAACATTCCAGCCCGAACTGCCAAGCCATGCCTTCCCTGGACCGGAAACAAGCTTCCGAGGACCGGTTTCTGGCATTACAGCCGTCTTCAGCCCGGCTTGCTTGAATCCAGTGGCAAAGTGAGCAAGGGACTCACGTCTGAGCATACCCTGCCACACTTATGGCGGCCAAAATCGGTACAAAAGGGGGTGGTGATGGACGGAGCATTTGAACCAATGAAACACTCACACCCAGTCAAAAGATCTGGGTTTAATCCATCACGGTTCTTTAGCCCACTCTGCCACCCGAGTTCAGACATGGCTATATTGGCTATATGCAAATCAGTCTGACCCTGTGCCTCATGGGAACAGTCCAGCCCGAACTGCCAAGCTATGCCTTCCCTGGACCGGAAACAAGCTTTCGAGAACCGGTTTCTGGCATTACAGCCGTCTTCAGCCCAGCTTACTTGAATCCAGTGTCAAAGTGAGCAAGGGACTCACGTCTGAGCATTCCCTGCCACACTTATGGTGGCCAAAAGCGGTACAAAACGGGGTGGTGATGGACGAGGCATCTGAACCAATCAAACACTCACACCTAGTCAAAAGATCTGGGTTTAATCCATCACTGTCTTTAGCCCACTCTGCCACCCCAGTTTAGACATGGCTATATGCAAATCAGTCTGACCCTGTGCCTCATGGGAACAGTCCAGCCCGAACTGCCAAGCCATACCTTCCCTGAACCGGAAACAGGCTTCCGAGGACCGGTTTCTGGCATTACAGCCATCTTCAGCCCGGCTTGCTTGAATCCAGTGGCAAAGTGAGCAAGGGACTCACGTCTGAGCATACCCTGCCACACTTATGGCGGCCAAAAGGGGTACAAAAGGAGGTGGTGATGGATGGAGCATCTGAACCAATCACACACTCACACCCAGTCAAAAGATCTGGGTTCAATCCATCACCGTTCTTTAGCCCACTCTGCCACTCCAGTTCGGACATGGCTATATGCAAATCAGTCTGACCTGTGCCTCATGGGAACATTCCAGCCCGAACTGCCAAGCCATGCCTTCCCTGGACCGGAAACAAGCTTCCGAGGACCGGTTTCTGGCATTACAGCCGTCTTCAGCCCGGCTTGCTTGAATCCAGTGGCAAAGTGAGCAAGAAACTCACGTCTGAGCATACCCTGCCACACTTATGGTGGCCAAAAGCGGTACAAAAGGGGGTGGTGATGGATGGAGCATCTGAACCAATCAAACACTCACACCCAGTCAAAAGATCTGGGTTTAATCCATCACCGTTCTTTAGTCCACTCTGCCACCCCAGTTCAGACATGGCTATATGCAAATCAGTCTGACCCTGTGGCTCATGGGAACAGTCCAGCCCGAACTGCCAAGCCATGCCTTCTCTGGACCGGAAACAAGCTTCCGAGGACCGGTTTCTGGCATTACAGCCGTCTTCAGCCCGGCTTGGTTGAATCCAGTGGCAAAATGAGCAAGGGACTCAAGTCTGAGCATACCCTACCACACTTATGGCGGCCAAAAGCGGTACAAAAAGGGGTGGTGATGGACGGAGCATCTGAACCAATCAAACACTCACACCCAGTCAAAATATCTGGGTTTAATCCATCACTTTAGTCCACTCTGCCACCCCAGTTCAGACATGGCTATATGCAAATCAGTCTGACCCTGTGCCTCATGGGAACAGTCCAGCCCGAACTGCCAAGCCATGCCTTCCCTGTACCGGAAACAAGCTTCCGAGGACCGGTTTCTGGCATTACAGCCGTCTTCAGCCTGGCTTGCTTGAATCCAGTGGCAAAGTGAGCAAGGGACTCACGTCTGAGCATACCCTGCCACACTTATGGCGGCCAAAAGCAGTACAAAAGGGGGTGGTGATGGACGGAGCATCTGAACCAATCAAACACTCACACCCAGTCAAAATCTCTGGGTTTAATCCATCACTGTTCTTTAGCCCACTCTGCCACCCCAGTTCAGACATGGCTATATGCAAATCAGTCTGACCCTGTGCCTCATGGAAACAGTCCAGCCCGAACTGCCAAGCCATGCCTTCCCTGGACCGGAAACAAGCTTCCGAGGACCGGTTTCTGGCAATACAGCCGTCTTCAGCCCGGCTTGCTTGAATCCAGTGGCAAAGTGAGCAGGGGACTCTCGTCTGAGCATACCCTGCCACTTTTATGGCAGCCAAAAGCGATACAAAAGGGGGTGGTGATGGAGGGAGCCTCTGAACCAATCAAACACTCACACCCAGTCAAAATATCTGGGTTTAATCCATCACCGTTCTTTAGCCCACTTTGCCATCCCAGTTCAGACATGGCTATATGCAAATCAGTCTGACCCTGTGCCTCATGGGAACAGTCCAGCCCGAACTGCCAAGCCATGCCTTCCCTGGACCAGAAACAAGCTACCGAGGACCGGTTTCTGGCATTACAGCCGTCTTCAGCCTGGATTGCTTGAATCCAGTGGCAAAGTGAGCAAGGGACTCACGTCTGAGCATACCCTGCCACACTTAAGGCGGCCAAAATCGGTACAAAAGGGGGTGGTGATGGACGGAGCATTTGAACCAATGAAACACTCACACCCAGTCAAAAGATCTGGGTTTAATCCATCACGGTTCTTTAGCCCACTCTGCCACCCGAGTTCAGACATGGCTAGATTGGCTATATGCAAATCAGTCTGACCCTGTGCCTCATGGGAACAGTCCAGCCCGAACTGCCAAGCTATGCCTTCCCTGGACCATAAACAAGCTTTCGAGAACCGGTTTCTGGCATTATAGCCATCTTCAGCCCAGCCTACTTGAATCCAGTGGCAAAGTGAGCAAGGGACTCCCGTCTGAGCATTCCCTGCCACACTTATGGTGGCCAAAAGCGGTACAAAAGGGGGTGGTGATGGACGAGGCATCTGAACCAATCAAACACTCACACCTAATCAAAAGATCTGGGTTTAATCCATCACTGTCTTTAGCCCACTCTGCCACCCCAGTTCAGACATGGCTATATGCAAATCAGTCTGACCATGTGCCTCATGGGAACAGTCCAGCCCGAACTGCCAAGCCATACCTTCCCTGGACCGGAAACAGGCTTCCGAGGACCGGTTTCTGGCATTACAGCCATCTTCAGCCCGGCTTGCTTGAATCCAGTGGCAAAGTGAGCAAGGGACTCACGTCTGAGCATACCCTGCCACACTTATGGTGGCCAAAAGCGGTACAATAGGAGGTGGTGATGGACGGAGCATCTGAACCAATCAAACACTCACACCCAGTCAAAAGATCTGGGTTCAATCCATCACCGTTCTTTAGCCCACTCTGCCACTCCAGTTCAGACATGGCTATATGCAAATCAGTCTGACCCCGTGCCTCATGGGAACAGTCCAGCCCGAACTGCCAAGGCATGCCTTCCCTGGACCGGAAACAAGCATCCGAGGACAGGTTTCTGGCAATATAGCCGTCTTCAGCCCGGCTTGCTTGAATCCAGTGGCAAAGTGAGCAGGGGACTCACGTCTGAGCATACCCTGCCACACTTATGGCGGCCAAAAGCGGTACAAAAGGGGGTGGTGATGGACGGAGCATTTGAACCAATCAAACACTCACACTCAGTCAAAAGATCTGGGTTTAATCCATCACCGTTCTTTAGCCCACTCTGCCACCCCAGTTCAGACATGGCTATATGCAAATCAGTCTGACCCTGTGCCTCATGGGAACAGTCCAGCCCGAACTGCCAAGGCATGCCTTCCCTGGACCGGAAACAAGCTTCCGAGGACCGGTTTCTGGCATTACAGCCGTCTTCAGCCCGGCTTGCTTGAATCCAGGGGCAAAGTGAGCAGGGGACTCACGTCTGAGCATACCATGCCACACTTATGGCGGCCAAAAGCGGTACAAAAGGGGGTGGTGATGGGCGGAGCATCTGAACCAATCAAACACTCACACCCTATCAAAAGATCTGGGTTTAATCCATCACCGTTCTTTAGCCCACTCTGCCACCCCAGTTCAGACATTGCTATATGCAAATCAGTCTGACCCTGTGCCTCATGGGAGCAGTCCAGCCCGAACTGCCAAGCCATGCCTTCCCTGGACCGGAAACAAGCTTCCGAGGACCGGTTTCTGGCATTACAGCCGTCTTCAGCCGGATTGCTTGAATCCAAAGGCAAAATGAGCAAGGGACTCACGTCTGAGCATACCCTGCCACACTTATGGCGGACAAAAGCGGTACAAAAGGGGGTGGTAATGGACGGAGCATCTGAACCAATCAAACACTCACACCCAGTCAAAAGATCTGGGTTTAATCCATCACTGTTCTTTAGCCCACTCTGCCACCCCAGTTCAGACATGGCTATATGCAAATCAGTCTGACCCTGTGCCTCATGAGAAAAGTCCAGCCCGAACTGCCAAGCCATGCCTTCCCTGGACCGGAAACAAGCTTCCAAGGACCGGTTTCTGGCATTATAGTCGTCTTCAGCCCGGCTTGCTTGAATCCAGTGGCAAAGTGATCAAGGGGCTCACGTCTGAGCATTCCCTGCCACACTTATGGCGGCCAAAAGCGGTACAAAAGGGGGTGGTGATGGACGGAGCATCTGAACCAATCAAACACTCACACCCAGTCAAAAGATCTGGGTTTAATCCATCACTTTAGTCCACTCTGCCACCCCAGTTCAGACATGGCTATATGCAATTCAGTCTGACCCTGTGCCTCATGGGAACAGTCCAGCCCGAACTGCCAAGCCATGCCTTCCCTGTACCGGAAACAAGCTTCCAAGGATCGGTTTCTGGCAAACAGGCCGTCTTCAGCCTGGCTTGCTTGAATCCAGTGGCAAAGTGAGTAAGGGACTCACATCTGAGCATACCCTGCCACACTTATGGCGGCCAAAAGCGGTACAAAAGGGGGTGGTGATGGACGGAGCATCTGAACCAATCAAACACTCACACCCAGTCAAAATATCTGGGTTTAATCCATCACCGTTCTTTAGCCCACTCTGCAACCCCAGTTCAGACATGGCTATATGCAAATCAGTCTGACCCTGTGACTCATGGGAACAGTCCAGCCCGATCTGCCAAGCCATGCCTTCCCTGGACCGGAAACAAGCTTCCGAGGACCGGTTTCTGGCATTACAGCCGTCTTCAGCCCGGCTTGCTTGAATCCAGTGGCAAAGTGAGCAAGGGACTCTCGTCTGAGCATTCCCTGCCACACTTATGGCAGCCAAAAGAGGTACAAAAGGGGGTGGTGACGGACAGAGCTTCTGAACCAATCGAACACTCACACCCAGTCAAAAGATCTGGGATTAATCCATCACCGTTGTTTAGCCCACTCTGCCACCCCAGTTCAGACATGGCTATATGCAAATCAGTCTGACCCTGTGCCTCATGGGAACAGTCCAGCCCGAACTGCCAAGCCATGCCTTCCCTGGACCGGAAACTAGCTTCCGAGGACCGGTTTCTGGCATTACAGCCGTCTTCAGCCCGGCTTGCTAGAATCCAGTGGCAACGTGAGCAAGGGACTCACATCTGAGCATACCCTGCCACACTTATGGCGGCCAAAAGCAGTAAAAAAGGGGGTGGTGATGGACGGAGCATTTGAACCAATCAAACACTCACACCCAGTCAAAAGATCTGGGTTTAATCCATCACCGTTCTTTAGCCCACTCTGCCACCCCAGTTCAGACATGGCTAGATTGGCTATATGCAAATCAGTCTGACCCTGTGCCTCATGGGAACAGTCCAGCCCGAACTGCCAAGCCTTGCCTTCCCTGGACCAGAAACAAGCTTTCCAGAACCGGTTTCTGGCATTACAGCCGTCTTCAGCCCGGCTTGCTTGAATCCAGTGGCAAAGTGAGCAAGGGACTCACGTCTGAGCATTCCCTGCCACACTTATGGTGGCCAAAAGCGGTACAAAAGGGGGTGGTGATGGACGAGGCATCTGAACCAATCAAACACTCACACCTAGTCAAAAGATCTGGGTTTAATCCATCACTGTCTTTAGCCCACTCTGCCACCCCAGTTCAGACATGGCTATATGCAAATCAGTCTGACCCTGTGCCTCATGGGAACAGTCCAGCCCGAACTGCCAAGCCATGCCTTCCCTGTACCGGAAACAAGCTTCCGAGGACCGGTTTCTGGCAAACAGGCCGTCTTCAGCCTGGCTTGCTTGAATCCAGTGGCAAAGTGAGTAAGGGACTCACATCTGAGCATACCCTGCCACACTTATGGCGGCCAAAGCGGTACAAAAGGGGGTGGTGATGGACGGAGCATCTGAACCAATCAAACACTCACACCCAGTCAGAATATCTGGGTTTAATCCATCACCGTTCTTTAGCCCACTCTGCCACCCCAGTTCAGACATGGCTATATGCAAATCAGTCTGACCCTGTGCCTCATGGGAACAGTCCAGCCCGAACTGCCAAGCCATGCCTTCCCTGGACCGGAAACAAGCTTCCGAGGACCGGTTTCTGGCATTACAGCCGTCTTCAGCCCGGCTTGCTTGAATCCAGTGGCAACGTGAGCAAGGGACTCACGTCTGAGCATACCCTGCCACACTTATGGCGGCCAAAAGCAGTACAAAAGGGGGTGGTGATGGACGGAGCATTTGAACCAATCAAACACTCACACCCAGTCAAAAGATCTGGGTTTAATCCATCACCGTTCTTTAGCCCACTCTGCCACCCCAGTTCAGACATGGCTAGATTGGCTATATGCAAATCAGTCTGACCCTGTGCCTCATGGGAACAGTCCAGCCCGAACTGCCAAGCCATGCCTTCCCTGGACCGGAAACAAGCTTTCCAGAACCGGTTTCTGGCATTACAGCCGTCTTCAGCCCGGCTTGCTTGAATCCAGTGGCAAAGTGAGCAAGGAACTCACATCTGAGCATTCCCTGCCACACTTATGGTGGCCAAAAGCGGTACAAAAGGGGGTGGTGATGGACGAGGCATCTGAACCAATCAAACACTCACACCTAGTCAAAAGATCTGGGTTTAATCCATTACTGTCTTTAGCCCACTCTGCCACCCCAGTTCAGACATGGCTATATGCAAATCAGTCTGACCCTGTGCCTCATGGGAACAGTCCAGCCCGAACTTCCAAGCCATGCCTTCCCTGGACCGGAAAAAAGCTACCGACGACCGGTTTCTGGCATTACAGACATCTTCAGCCCGGCTTGCTTGAATCCAGTGGCAATGTGAGCAAGGGACTCACGTCTGAGCATACCCTGCCACACTTATGGCGGCCAAAAGCGGTACAAAAGGGGGTGGTGATGGACGGAGCGTCTGAACCAATCAAACACTCACACCCAGTCAAAAGATCTGGGTCTAATCCATCACCGTTCTTTAGCCCACTCTGCCACCCCTGTTCAGACATGGCTATATGCAAATCAGTCTGACCCTGTGCCTCATGGGAACAGTCGAGCCCGAACTGCCAAGCCATGCCTTCCCTGGACCGGAAACAAGCTTCAGAAGGCCCGGTTTCTGGCATTACAGCCGTCTTCAGCCCGGCTTGGTTGAATCCAGTGGCAAAATGAGCAAGGGACTCACGTCTGAGCATACCCTGCATCACTTATGGCGGCCAAAAGCGGTACAAAAGGGGGTGGTGATGGACGGAGCGTCTGAACCAATCAAACACTCACACCCAGTCAAAAGATCTGGGTCTAATCCATCACCGTTCTTTAGCCCACTCTGCCACCCCTGTTCAGACATGGCTATATGCAAATCAGTCTGACCCTGTGCCTCATGGGAACAGTCCAGCCCGAACTGCCAGGCCATGCCTTCCCTGGACCGGAAACAAGCTTCGAGTACCGGTTTCTGGCATTACAGCCGTCTTCAGCCCGGCTTGCTTGATTCCAGTGGCAAAGTGAGCAAGGGACTCACGTCTGAGCATACCCTGCCACACTTATGGCGGCCAAAAGCGGTACAAAAGGGGGTGGTGATGGATGGAGCATCTGAACCAATCAAACACTCACACCCAGTCAAAAGATCTGGGTCTAATCCATCACCGTTCTTTAGCCCACTCTGCCACCCCTGTTCAGACATGGCTATATGCAAATCAGTCTGACCCTGTGCCTCATGGGAACAGTCGAGCCCGAACTGCCAAGCCATGCCTTCCCTGGACCGGAAACAAGCTTCAGAAGGCCCGGTTTCTGGCATTACAGCCGTCTTCAGCCCGGCTTGGTTGAATCCAGTGGCAAAATGAGCAAGGGACTCACATCTGAGCATACCCTACCACACTTATGGCAGCCAAAAGCGGTACAAAAAGGGGTGGTGATGGACGGAGCATCTGAACCAATCAAACACTCACACCCAGTCAAAATATCTGGGTTTAATCCATCACTTTAGTCCACTCTGCCACACCAGTTCAGACATGGCTATATGCAAATCAGTCTGACCCTGTGCCTCATGGAAACAGTCCAGCCCGAACTGCCAAGCCATGCCTTCCCTGTACCGGAAACAAGCTTCCGAGGACCGGTTTCTGGCATTACAGCCGTCTTCAGCCTGGATTGCTTGAATCCAGTGGCAAAGTGAGTAAGGGACTCACGTCTGAGCATACCCTGCCACACTTATGGCGGCCAAAAGCGGTACAAAAGGGGGTGGTGATGGACGGAGCATCTGAACCAATCAAACACTCACACCCAGTCAAAATCTCTGGGTTTAATCCATCACCGTTCTTTAGCCCACTCTGCCACCCCAGTTCAGACATGGCTATATGCAAATCAGTCTGACCCTGTGCCTCATGGAAACAGTCCAGCCCGAACTGCCAAGCCATGCCTTTCCTGGACCGGAAACAAGCTTCCGAAGACCGGTTTCTGGCAATACAGCCGTCTTCAGCCCGGCTTGCTTGAATCCAGTGGCAAAGTGAGCAGGGGACTCTCGTCTGAGCATACCCTGCCACACTTATGGCAGCCAAAAGCGGTACAAAAGGGGGTGGTGGTGGACGGAGCATCTGAACCAATCAAACACTCACACCCAGTCAAAATATCTGGGTTTAATCCATCACCGTTCTTTAGCCCACTCTGCCATCCCAGTTCAGACATGGCTATATGCAAATCAGTCTGACCCTGTGCCTCATGGGAACAGTCCAGCCCGAACTGCCAAGCCATGCCTTCCCTGGACCAGAAACAAGCTTCCGAGGACCGGTTTCTGGCATTACAGCCGTCTTCAGCCTGGCTTGCTTGAATCCAGTGGCAAAGTGAGCAAGGGACTCACGTCTGAGCATTCCCTGCCACACTTATGGCAGCCAAAAGTGGTACAAAAGGGGGTGGTGATGGACGAGGCATCTGAACCAATCAAACACTCACACCTAGTCAAAAGATCTGAGTTTAATCCATCACTGTCTTTAGCCCACTCTGCCACCCCAGTTCAGACATGGCTATATGCAAATCAGTCTGACCCTGTGCCTCATGGGAACAGTCCAGCCCGAACTACCAAGCCATGCCTTCCCTGGACCGGAAACAAGCTTCCAAGGACCGGTTTCTGGCATTACAGCCATCTTCAGCCCGGCTTGCTTGAATCAGTGGCAAAGTGAGCAAGGGACTCACGTCTGAGCATACCCTGCCACACTTATGGCGGCCAAAAGCGGTACAAAAGGAGGTGGTGATGGACGGAGCATCTGAACCAATCAAACACTCACACCCAGTCAAAAGATCTGGGTTCAATCCATCACCGTTCTTTAGCCCACTCTGCCACCCCAGTTCGGACATGGCTATATGCAAATCAGTCTGACCCTGTGCCTCATGGGAACATTCCAGCCCGAACTGCCAAGCCATGCCTTCCCTGGACCGGAAACAAGCTTCCGAGGACCGCTTTTTGGCATTACAGCCGTCTTCAGCCCGGCTTGCTTGAATCCAGTGGCAAAGTGAGCAAGGGACTCACGTCTGAGCATACCCTGCCACACTTATGGCGGCCAAAAGCGGTACAAAAGGGGGTGGTGATGGACGGAGCATCTGAACCAATCAAACACTCACACCCAGTCAAAAGATCTGGGTTTAATCCATCACCGTTCTTTAGCCCACTCTGCCACCCCAGTTCAGACATGGCTATATGCATATCAGTCTGACCCCGTGCCTCATGTGAACAGTCCAGCCCGAACTGCCAAGGCATGCCTTCCCTGGACCGGAAACAAGCATCCGAGGACAGGTTTCTGGCATTATAGTCGTCTTCAGCCCGGCTTGCTTGAATCCAGTGGTAAAGTGAGCAGGGGACTCACGTCTGAGCATACCCTGCCACACTTATGGCGGCCAAAAGCGGTACAAAAGGGGGTGGTGATGGACGGAGCATCTGAACCAATCAAACACTCACACCCAGTCAAAATATCTGGGTTTAATCCATCACCGTTCTTTAGCCCACTCTGCAACCCCAGTTCAGACATGGCTATATGCAAATCAGTCTGACCCTGTGCCTCATGGGAACAGTCCAGCCCGATCTGCCAAGCCATGCCTTCCCTGGACCGGAAACAAGCTTCCGAGGACCGGTTTCTGGCATTACAGCCGTCTTCAGCCCGGCTTGCTTGAATCCAGTGGCAAAGTGAGCAAGGGACTCTCGTCTGAGCATACCCTGCCACACTTATGGCAGCCAAAAGAGGTACAAAAGGGGGTGGTGACGGACAGAGCTTCTGAACCAATCGAACACTCACACCCAGTCAAAAGATCTGGGATTAATCCATCACCGTTGTTTAGCCCACTCTGCCACCCCAGTTCAGACATGACTATATGCAAATCAGTCTGACCCTGTGCCTCATGGGAACAGTCCAGCCCGAACTGCCAAGCCATGCCTTCCCTGGACCGGAAACTAGCTTCCGAGGACCGGTTTCTGGCATTACAGCCGTCTTCAGCCCGGCTTGCTAGAATCCAGTGGCAACGTGAGCAAGGGACTCACGTCTGAGCATACCCTGCCACACTTATGGCGGCCAAAAGCAGTAAAAAAGGGGGTGGTGATGGACGGAGCATTTGAACCAATCAAACACTCACACCCAGTCAAAAGATCTGGGTTTAATCCATCACCGTTCTTTAGCCCACTCTGCCACCCCAGTTCAGACATGGCTAGATTGGCTATATGCAAATCAGTCTGACCCTGTGCCTCATGGGAACAGTCCAGCCCGAACTGCCAAGCCATGCCTTCCCTGGACCGGAAACTAGCTTCCGAGGACCGGTTTCTGGCATTACAGCCGTCTTCAGCCCGGCTTGCTTGAATCCAGTGGCAAAGTGAGCAAGGGACTCACGTCTGAGCATTTCCTGCCACACTTATGGTGGCCAAAAGCGGTACAAAAGGGGGTGGTGATGGACGAGGCATCTGAACCAATCAAACACTCACACCTAGTCAAAAGATCTGGGTTTAATCCATCACTGTCTTTAGCCCACTCTGCCACCCCAGTTCAGACATGGCTATATGCAAATCAGTCTGACCCTGTGCCTCATGGGAACAGTCCAGCCCGAACTTCCAAGCCATGCCTTCCCTGGACCGGAAACAAGCTACCGAGGACCGGTTTTTGGCATTACAGCCATCTTCAGTCCAGCTTGCTTGAATCCAGTGGCAATGTGAGCAAGGGACTCACGTCTGAGCATACCCTGCCACACTTATGGCGGCCAAAAGCGGTACAAAAGGGGGTGGTGATGGATGGAGCATCTGAACCAATCAAACACTCACACCCAGTCAAAAGATCTGGGTTTAATCCATCACCGTTCTTTAGCCCACTCTGCCACCCCAGTTCAGACATGGCTATATGCAAATCAGTCTGACCCTGTGCCTCATGGGAACAGTCCAGCCCGAACTGCCACGCCATGCCTTCCCTGGAACGGAAACAAGCTTCCGAGGACCGGTTTCTGGCATTACAGCCGTCTTCAGCCCGGCTTGGTTGAATCCAGTGGCAAAATGAGCAAGGGACTCACGTCTGAGCATACCCTACCACACTTATGGCGGCCAAAAGCGGTACAAAAAGGGGTGGTGATGGACGGAGCATCTGAACCAATCAAACACTCACACCCAGTCAAAATATCTGGGTTTAATCCATCACTTTAGTCCATTCTGCCACCCCAGTTCAGACATGGTTATATGCAAATCAGTCTGACCCTGTGCCTCATGGGAACAGTCCAGCCCGAACTGCCAAGCCATGCCTTCCCTGTACCGGAAACAAGCTTCCGAGGACCGGTTTCTGGCATTACAGCCGTCTTCAGCCCGGCTTGGTTGAATCCAGTGGCAAAATGAGCAAGGGACTCACGTCTGAGCATACCCTACCACACTTATGGTGGCCAAAAGCGGTACAAAAAGGGGTGGTGATGGACGGAGCATCTGAACCAATCAAACACTCACACCCAGTCAAAATCTCTGGGTTTAATCCATCACTTTAGTCCACTCTTCCACCCCAGTACAGACATGGCTATATGCAAATCAGTCTGACCCTGTGCTTCATGGGAACAGTCCAGCCCGAACTGCCAAGCCAAGCCTTCCCTGTACCGGAAACAAGCTTCCGAGGACCGGTTTCTGGCATTACAGCCGTTTTCAGCCTGGCTTGCTTGAATCCAGTGGCAAAGTGAGTAAGGGACTCACGTCTGAGCATACCCTGCCACACTTATGGCGGCCAAAAGCGGTACAAAAGGGGGTGGTGATGGACGGAGCATCTGAACCAATCAAACACTCACACCCAGTCAAAAGATCTGGGTTTAATCCATCACCGTTCTTTAGCCCACTCTGCCACCCCAGTTCAGACATGGCTATATGCAAATCAGTCTGACCCTGTGCCTCATGGAAACAGTCCAGCCCGAACTGCCAAGCCATGCCTTTCCTGGACCGGAAACAAGCTTCCGAGGACCGGATTCTGGCAATACAGCCGTCTTCAGCCCGGCTTGCTTGAATCCAGTGGCAAAGTGAGCAGGGGACTCTCGTCTGAGCATACCCTGCCACACTTATGGCAGCCAAAAGCGGTACAAAAGGGGGTGGTGATGGACGGAGCATCTGAACCAATCAAACACTCACACCCAGTCAAAATATCTGGGTTTAATCCATCACCGTTCTTTAGCCCACTCTGCCATCCCAGTTCAGACATGGCTATATGCAAATCAGTCTGACCCTGTGCCTCATGGGAACAGTCCAGCCCGAACTGCCAAGCCATGCCTTCCCTGGACCAGAAACAAGCTTCCGAGGACCGGTTTCTGGCATTACAGCCGTCTTCAGCCTGGCTTGCTTGAATCCAGTGGCAAAGTGAGCAAGGGACTCACGTCTGAGCATTCCCTGCCACACTTATGGTGGCCAAAAGCGGTACAAAAGGGGGTGGTGATGGACGAGGCATCTGAACCAATCAAACACTCACACCTAGTCAAAAGATCTGGGTTTAATCCATCACTGTCTTTAGCCCACTCTGCCACCCCAGTTCAGACATGGCTATATGCAAATCAGTCTGACCCTGTGCCTCATGGGAACAGTCCAGCCCGAACTTCCAAGCCATGCCTTCCCTTGACCGGAAACAAGCTACCGAGGACCGGTTTTTGGCATTACAGCCATCTTCAGTCCAGCTTGCTTGAATCCAGTGGCAATGTGAGCAAGGGACTCACGTCTGAGCATACCCTGCCACACTTATGGCGGCCAAAAGCGGTACAAAAGGGGGTTGTGATGGATGGAGCATCTGAACCAATCAAACACTCACACCCAGTCAAAAGATCTGGGTTTAATCCATCACCGTTCTTTAGCCCACTCTGCCACCCCAGTTCAGACATGGCTATATGCAAATCAGTCTGACCCTGTGCCTCATGGGAACAGTCCAGCCCGAACTGCCAAGCCATGCCTTCCCTGGACCAGAAACAAGCTTCCGAGGACCGGTTTCTGGCATTACAGCCGTCTTCAGCCTGGCTTGCTTGAATCCAGTGGCAAAGTGAGCAAGGGACTCACGTCTGAGCATTCCCTGCCACACTTATGGCAGCCAAAAGCGGTACAAAAGGGGGTGGTGATGGACGAGGCATCTGAACCAATCAAACACTCACACCTAGTCAAAAGATCTGGGTTTAATCCATCACTGTCTTTAGCCCACTCTGCCACCCCAGTTCAGACATGGCTATATGCAAATCAGTCTGACCCTGTGCCTCATGGGAACAGTCCAGCCCGAACTACCAAGCCATGCCTTCCCTGGACCGGAAACAAGCTTCCAAGGACCGGTTTCTGGCATTACAGCCATCTTCAGCCCGGCTTGCTTGAATCCAGTGGCAAAGTGAGCAAGGGACTCACGTCTGAGCATACCCTGCCACACTTATGGCGGCCAAAAGCGGTACAAAAGGAGGTGGTGATGGACGGAGCATCTGATCCAATCAAACACTCACACCCAGTCAAAAGATCTGGGTTCAATCCATCACCGTTCTTTAGCCCACTCTGCCACCCCAGTTCGGACATGGCTATATGCAAATCAGTCTGACCCTGTGCCTCATGGGAACATTCCAGCCCGAACTGCCAAGCCATGCCTTCCCTGGACCGGAAACAAGCTTCCGAGGACCGCTTTCTGGCATTACAGCCGTCTTCAGCCCGGCTTGCTTGAATCCAGTGGCAAAGTGAGCAAGGGACTCACGTCTGAGCATACCCTGCCACACTTATGGCGGCCAAAAGCGGTACAAAAGGGGGTGGTGATGGACGGAGCATCTGAAACAATCAAACACTCACACCCAGTCAAAAGATCTGGGTTTAATCCATCACTGTTCTTTAGCCCACTCTGCCACCCCAGTTCAGACATGGCTATATGCAAATCAGTCTGACCCTGTGCCTCATGAGAAAAGTCCAGCCCGAACTGCCAAGCCATGCCTTCCCTGGACCGGAAACAAGCTTCCAAGGACCGGTTTCTGGCATTATAGTCGTCTTCAGCCCGGCTTGCTTGAATCCAGTGGCAAAGTGAGCAAGGGGCTCACGTCTGAGCATTCCCTGCCACACTTATGGCAGCCAAAAGCGGTACAAAAGGGGGTGGTGATGGACGGAGCATCTGAACCAATCAAACACTCACACCCAGTCAAAAGATCTGGGTTTAATCCATCACTTTAGTCCACTCTGCCACCCCAGTTCAGACATGGCTATATGCAATTCAGTCTGACCCTGTGCCTCATGGGAACAGTCCAGCCCGAACTGTCAAGCCATGCCTTCCCTGTACCGGAAACAAGCTTCCAAGGATCGGTTTCTGGCAAACAGGCCGTCTTCAGCCTGGCTTGCTTGAATCCAGTGGCAAAGTGAGTAAGGGACTCACATCTGAGCATACCCTGCCACACTTATGGCGGCCAAAAGCGGTACAAAAGGGGGTGGTGATGGACGGAGCATCTGAACCAATCAAACACTCACACCCAGTCAAAATATCTGGGTTTAATCCATCACCGTTCTTTAGCCCACTCTGCAACCCCAGTTCAGACATGGCTATATGCAAATCAGTCTGACCCTGTGACTCATGGGAACAGTCCAGCCCGATCTGCCAAGCCATGCCTTCCCTGGACCGGAAACAAGCTTCCGAGGACCGGTTTCTGGCATTACAGCCGTCTTCAGCCCGGCTTGCTTGAATCCAGTGGCAAAGTGAGCAAGGGACTCTCGTCTGAGCATACCCAGCCACACTTATGGCAGCCAAAAGAGGTACAAAAGGGGGTGGTGACGGACAGAGCTTCTGAACCAATCGAACACTCACACCCAGTCAAAAGATCTGGGATTAATCCATCACCGTTGTTTAGCCCACTCTGCCACCACAGTTCAGACATGGCTATATGCAAATCAGTCTGACCCTGTGCCTCATGGGAACAGTCCAGCCCGAACTGCCAAGCCATGCCTTCCCTGGACCGGAAACTAGCTTCCGAGGACCGGTTTCTGGCATTACAGCCGTCTTCAGCCCGGCTTGCTAGAATCCAGTGGCAACGTGAGCAAGGGACTCACGTCTGAGCATACCCTGCCACACTTATGGCGGCCAAAAGCAGTAAAAAAGGGGGTGGTGATGGACGGAGCATTTGAACCAATCAAACACTCACACCCAGTCAAAAGATCTGGGTTTAATCCATCACCGTTCTTTAGCCCACTCTGCCACCCCAGTTCAGACATGGCTAGATTGGCTATATGCAAATCAGTCTGACCCTGTGCCTCATGGGAACAGTCCAGCCCGAACTGCCAAGCCTTGCCTTCCCTGGACCGGAAACAAGCTTTCCAGAACCGGTTTCTGGCATTACAGCCGTCTTCAGCCCGGCTTGCTTGAAACCAGTGGCAAAGTGAGCAAGGGACTCACGTCTGAGCATTCCCTGCCACACTTATGGTGGCCAAAAGCGGTACAAAAGGGGGTGGTGATGGACGAGGCATCTGAACCAATCAAACACTCACACCTAGTCAAAAGATCTGGGTTTAATCCATCACTGTCTTTAGCCCACTCTGCCACCCCAGTTCAGACATGGCTATATGCAAATCAGTCTGACCCTGTGCCTCATGGGAACAGTCCAGCCCGAACTGCCAAGCCATGCCTTCCCTGTACCGGAAACAAGCTTCCGAGGACCGGTTTCTGGCAAACAGGCCGTCTTCAGCCTGGCTTGCTTGAATCCAGTGGCAAAGTGAGTAAGGGACTCACATCTGAGCATACCCTGCCACACTTATGGCGGCCAAAGCGGTACAAAAGGGGGTGGTGATGGACGGAGCATCTGAACCAATCAAACACTCACACCCAGTCAGAATATCTGGGTTTAATCCATCACCGTTCTTTAGCCCACTCTGCCACCCCAGTTCAGACATGGCTATATGCAAATCAGTCTGACCCTGTGCCTCATGGGAACAGTCCAGCCCGAACTGCCAAGCCATGCCTTCCCTGGACCGGAAACAAGCTTCCGAGGACCGGTTTCTGGCATTACAGCCGTCTTCAGCCCGGCTTGCTTGAATCCAGTGGCAACGTGAGCAAGGGACTCACGTCTGAGCATACCCTGCCACACTTATGGCGGCCAAAAGCAGTACAAAAGGGGGTGGTGATGGACGGAGCATTTGAACCAATCAAACACTCACACCCAGTCAAAAGATCTGGGTTTAATCCATCACCGTTCTTTAGCCCACTCTGCCACCCCAGTTCAGACATGGCTAGATTGGCTATATGCAAATCAGTCTGACCCTGTGCCTCATGGGAACAGTCCAGCCCGAACTGCCAAGCCATGCCTTCCCTGGACCGGAAACAAGCTTTCCAGAACCGGTTTCTGGCATTACAGCCGTCTTCAGCCCGGCTTGCTTGAATCCAGTGGCAAAGTGAGCAAGGGACTCACGTCTGAGCATTCCCTGCCACACTTATGGTGGCCAAAAGCGGTACAAAAGGGGGTGGTGATGGACGAGGCATCTGAACCAATCAAACACTCACACCTAGTCAAAAGATCTGGGTTTAATCCATTACTGTCTTTAGCCCACTCTGCCACCCCAGTTCAGACATGGCTATATGCAAATCAGTCTGACCCTGTGCCTCATGGGAACAGTCCAGCCCGAACTTCCAAGCCATGCCTTCCCTGGACCGGAAACAAGCTACCGACGACCGGTTTCTGGCATTACTGACATCTTCAGCCCGGTTTGCTTGAATCCAGTGGCAATGTGAACAAGGGACTCACGTCTGAGCATACCCTGCCACACTTATGGCGGCCAAAAGCGGTACAAAAGGGGGTGGTGATGGACGGAGCATCTGAACCAATCAAACACTCACACCCAGTCAAAAGATCTGGGTTTAATCCATCACCGTTCTTTAGCCCACTCTGCCACCCCAGTTCAGACATGGCTATATGCAAATCAGTCTGACCCTGTGCCTCATGGGAACAGTCCAGCCCGAACTGCCAGGCCATGCCTTCCCTGGACCGGAAACAAGCTTCGAGTACCGGTTTCTGGCATTACAGCCATCTTCAGCCCGGCTTGCTTGATTCCAGTGGCAAAGTGAGCAAGGGACTCACGTCTGAGCATACCCTGCCACACTTATGGCGGCCAAAAGCGGTACAAAAGGGGGTGGTGATGGATGGAGCATCTGAACCAATCAAACACTCACACCCAGTCAAAAGATCTGGGTTTAATCCATCACCGTTCTTTAGCCCACTCTGCCACCCCTGTTCAGACATGGCTATATGCAAATCAGTCTGACCCTGTGCCTCATGGGAACAGTCCAGCCCGAACTGCCAAGCCATGCCTTCCCTGGACCGGAAACAAGCTTCAGAAGGCCCGGTTTCTGGCATTACAGCCGTCTTCAGCCCGGCTTGGTTGAATCCAGTGGCAAAATGAGCAAGGGACTCACATCTGAGCATACCCTACCACACTTATGGCGGCCAAAAGCGGTACAAAAAGGGGTGGGGATGGACGGAGCATCTGAACCAATCAAACACTCACACCCAGTCAAAATATCTGGGTTTAATCCATCACTTTAGTCCACTCTGCCACACCAGTTCAGACATGGCTATATGCAAATCAGTCTGACCCTGTGCCTCATGGAAACAGTCCAGCCCGAACTGCCAAGCCATGCCTTCCCTGTACCGGAAACAAGCTTCCGAGGACCGGTTTCTGGCATTACAGCCGTCTTCAGCCTGGATTGCTTGAATCCAGTGGCAAAGTGAGTAAGGGACTCACGTCTGAGCATACCCTGCCACACTTATGGCGGCCAAAAGCGGTACAAAAGGGGGTGGTGATGGACGGAGCATCTGAACCAATCAAACACTCACACCCAGTCAAAATCTCTGGGTTTAATCCATCACCGTTCTTTAGCCCACTCTGCCACCCCAGTTCAGACATGGCTATATGCAAATCAGTCGGACCCTGTGCCTCATGGGAACAGTCCAGCCCGAACTGCCAAGCCATGCCTTCCCTGGACCAGAAACAAGCTTCCGAGGACCGGTTTCTGGCATTACAGCCGTCTTCAGCCTGGCTTGCTTGAATCCAGTGGCAAAGTGAGCAAGGGACTCACGTCTGAGCATTCCCTGCCACACTTATGGCAGCCAAAAGTGGTACAAAAGGGGGTGGTGATGGACGAGGCATCTGAACCAATCAAACACTCACACCTAGTCAAAAGATCTGGGTTTAATCCATCACTGTCTTTAGCCCACTCAGCCACCCCAGTTCAGACATGGCTATATGCAAATCAGTCTGACCCTGTGCCTCATGGGAACAGTCCAGCCCGAACTACCAAGCCATGCCTTCCCTGGACCGGAAACAAGCTTCCAAGGACCGGTTTCTGGCATTACAGCCATCTTCAGCCCGGCTTGCTTGAATCCAGTGACAAAGTGAGCAAGGGACTCACGTCTGAGCATACCCTGCCACACTTATGGCGGCCAAAAGCGGTACAAAAGGAGGTGGTGATGGACGGAGCATCTGAACCAATCAAACACTCACACCCAGTCAAAAGATCTGGGTTCAATCCATCACCGTTCTTTAGCCCACTCTGCCACCCGAGTTCGGACATGGCTAAATGCAAATCAGTCTGACCCTGTGCCTCATGGGAACATTCCAGCCCGAACTGCCAAGCCATGCCTTCCCTGGACCGGAAACAAGCTTCCGAGGACCGCTTTTTGGCATTACAGCCGTCTTCAGCCCGGCTTGCTTGAATCCAGTGGCAAAGTGAGCAAGGGACTCACGTCTGAGCATACCCTGCCACACTTATGGCGGCCAAAAGCGGTACAAAAGGGGGTGGTGATGGACGGAGCATCTGAACCAATCAAACACTCACACCCAGTCAAAAGATCTGGGTTTAATCCATCACCGTTCTTTAGCCCACTCTGCCACCCCAGTTCAGACATGGCTATATGCATATCAGTCTGACCCCGTGCCTCATGTGAACAGTCCAGCCCGAACTGCCAAGGCATGCCTTCCCTGGACCGGAAACAAGCATCCGAGGACAGGTTTCTGGCATTATAGTCGTCTTCAGCCCGGCTTGCTTGAATCCAGTGGCAAAGTGAGCAGGGGACTCACGTCTGAGCATACCCTGCCACACTTATGGCGGCCAAAAGCGGTACAAAAGGGGGTGGTGATGGACGGAGCGTCTGAACCAATCAAACACTCACACCCAGTCAAAAGATCTGGGTTTAATCCATCACTGTTCTTTAGCCCACTCTGCCACCCCAGTTCAGACATGGCTATATGCAAATCAGTCTGACCCTGTGCCTCATGAGAAAAGTCCAGCCCGAACTGCCAAGCCATGCCTTCCCTGGACCGGAAACAAGCTTCCAAGGACCGGTTTCTGGCATTATAGTCGTCTTCAGCCCGGCTTGCTTGAATCCAGTGGCAAAGTGAGCAAGGGGCTCACGTCTGAGCATTCCCTGCCACACTTATGGCGGCCAACAGCGGTACAAAAGGGGGTGGTGATGGACGGAGCATCTGAACCAATCAAACACTCACACCCAGTCAAAAGATCTGGGTTTAATCCATCACTTTAGTCCACTCTGCCACCCCAGTTCAGACATGGCTATATGCAATTCAGTCTGACCCTGTGCCTCATGGGAACAGTCCAGCCCGAACTGCCAAGCCATGCCTTCCCTGTACCGGAAACAAGCTTCCAAGGATCGGTTTCTGGCAAACAGGCCGTCTTCAGCCTGGCTTGCTTGAATCCAGTGGCAAAGTGAGTAAGGGACTCACATCTGAGCATACCCTGCCACACTTATGGCGGCCAAAAGCGGTACAAAAGGGGGTGGTGATGGACGGAGCATCTGAACCAATCAAACACTCACACCCAGTCAAAATATCTGGGTTTAATCCATCACCGTTCTTTAGCCCACTCTGCAACCCCTGTTCAGACATGGCTATATGCAAATCAGTCTGACCCTGTGCCTCATGGGAACAGTCCAGCCCGATCTGCCAAGCCATGCCTTCACTGGACCGGAAACAAGCTTCCGAGGACCGGTTTCTGGCATTACAGCCGTCTTCAGCCCGGCTTGCTTGAATCCAGTGGCAAAGTGAGCAAGGGACTCTCGTCTGAGCATACCCTGCCACACTTATGGCAGCCAAAAGAGGTACAAAAGGGGGTGGTGACGGACAGAGCTTCCGAACCAATCGAACACTCACACCCAGTCAAAAGATCTGGGATTAATCCATCACCGTTGTTTAGCCCACTCTGCCACCCCAGTTCAGACATGGCTATATGCAAATCAGTCTGACCCTGTGCCTCATGGGAACAGTCCAGCCCGAACTGCCAAGCCATGCCTTCCCTGGACCGGAAACTAGCTTCCGAGGACCGGTTTCTGGCATTACAGCCGTCTTCAGCCCGGCTTGCTAGAATCCAGTGGCAACGTGAGCAAGGGACTCACGTCTGAGCATACCCTGCCACACTTATGGGGCCAAAAGCAGTAAAAAAGGGGGTGGTGATGGACGGAGCATTTGAACCAATCAAACACTCACACCCAGTCAAAAGATCTGGGTTTAATCCATCACCGTTCTTTAGCCCACTCTGCCACCCCAGTTCAGACATGGCTAGATTGGCTATATGCAAATCAGTCTGACCCTGTGCCTCATGGGAACAGTCCAGCCCGAACTGCCAAGCCTTGCCTTCCCTGGACCGGAAACAAGCTTTCCAGAACCGGTTTCTGGCATTACAGCCGTCTTCAGCCCGGCTTGCTTGAATCCAGTGGCAAAGTGAGCAAGGGACTCACGTCTGAGCATTCCCTGCCACACTTATGGTGGCCAAAAGCGGTACAAAAGGGGGTGGTGATGGACGAGGCATCTGAACCAATCAAACACTCACACCTAGTCAAAAGATCTGGGTTTAATCCATCACTGTCTTTAGCCCACTCTGCCACCCCAGTTCAGACATGGCTATATGCAAATCAGTCTGACCCTGTGCCTCATGGGAACAGTGCAGCCTGAACTTCCAAGCCATGCCTTCCCTGGACCGGAAACAAGCTACCGAGGACCGGTTTTTGGCATTACAGCCATCTTCAGTCCAGCTTGCTTGAATCCAGTGGCAATGTGAGCAAGGGACTCACGTCTGAGCATACCCTGCCACACTTAAGGCGGCCAAAAGCGGTACAAAAGGGGGTGGTGATGGATGGAGCATCTGAACCAATCAAACACTCACACCCAGTCAAAAGATCTGGGTTTAATCCATCACCGTTCTTTAGCCCACTCTGCCACCCCAGTTCAGACATGGCTATATGCAAATCAGTCTGACCCTGTGCCTCATGGGAACAGTCCAGCCCGAACTGCCACGCCATGCCTTCCCTGGAACGGAAACAAGCTTCCGAGGACCGGTTTCTGGCATTACAGCCGTCTTCAGCCCGGCTTGGTTGAATCCAGTGGCAAAATGAGCAAGGGACTCACGTCTGAGCATACCCTACCACACTTATGGCGGCCAAAAGCGGTACAAAAAGGGGTGGTGATGGACGGAGCATCTGAACCAATCAAACACTCACACCCAGTCAAAATATCTGGGTTTAATCCATCACTTTAGTCCATTCTGCCACCCCAGTTCAGACATGGTTATATGCAAATCAGTCTGACCCTGTGCCTCATGGGAACAGTCCAGCCCGAACTGCCAAGCCATGCCTTCCCTGTACCGGAAACAAGCTTCCGAGGACCGGTTTCTGGCATTACAGCCGTCTTCAGCCCGGCTTGGTTGAATCCAGTGGCAAAATGAGCAAGGGACTCACGTCTGAGCATACCCTACCACACTTATGGTGGCCAAAAGCGGTACAAAAAGGGGTGGTGATGGACGGAGCATCTGAACCAATCAAACACTCACACCCAGTCAAAATCTCTGGGTTTAATCCATCACTTTAGTCCACTCTGCCACCCCAGTTCAGACATGGCTATATGCAAATCAGTCTGACCCTGTGCTTCATGGGAACAGTCCAGCCCGAACTGCCAAGCCAAGCCTTCCCTGTACCGGAAACAAGCTTCCGAGGACCGGTTTCTGGCATTACAGCCGTTTTCAGCCTGGCTTGCTTGAATCCAGTGGCAAAGTGAGTAAGGGACTCACGTCTGAGCATACCCTGCCACACTTATGGCGGCCAAAAGCGGTACAAAAGGGGGTGGTGATGGACGGAGCATCTGAACCAATCAAACACTCACACCCAGTCAAAAGATCTGGGTTTAATCCATCACCGTTCTTTAGCCCACTCTGCCACCCCAGTTCAGACATGGCTATATGCAAATCAGTCTGACCCTGTGCCTCATGGGAACAGTCCAGCCCGAACTGCCAAGCCATGCCTTCCCTGGACCGGAAACAAGCTTCGAGTACCGGTTTCTGGCATTACAGCCGTCTTCAGCCCGGCTTGCTTGAATCCAGTGGCAAAGTGAGCAAGGGACTCACGTCTGAGCATTCCCTGCCACACTTATGGTGGCCAAAAGCGGTACAAAAGGGGGTGGTGATGGACGAGGCATCTGAACCAATCAAACACTCACACCCAGTCAAAAGATCTGGGTTTAATCCATCACTTTAGTCCACTCTGCCACCACAGTTCAGACATGGCTATATGCAATTCAGTCTGACCCTGTGCCTCATGGGAACAGTCCTGCCCAAACTGCCAAGCCATGCCTTCCCTGTACCGGAAACAAGCTTCCAAGGACCGGTTTCTGGCAAACAGGCCGTCTTCAGCCTTGCTTGCTTGAATCCAGTGGCAAAGTGAGTAAGGGACTCACATCTGAGCATACCCTGCCACACTTATGGCGGCCAAAAGCGGTACAAAAGGCGGTGGTGATGGACGGAGCATCTGAACCAATCAAACACTCACACCCAGTCAAAATATCTGGGTTTAATCCATCACCGTTCTTTAGCCCACTCTGCAACCCCAGTTCAGACATGGCTATATGCAAATCAGTCTGACCCTGTGCCTCATGGGAACAGTCCAGCCCGATCTGCCAAGCCATGCCTTCCCTGGACCGGAAACAAGCTTTCGAGGACCGGTTTCTGGCATTACAGCCGTCTTCAGCCCGGCTTGCTTGAATCCAGTGGCAAAGTGAGCAAGGGACTCTCGTCTGAGCATACCCTGCCACACTTATGGCAGCCAAAAGAGGTACAAAAGGGGGTGGTGATGGACAGAGCTTCTGAACCAATCAAACACTCACACCCAGTCAAAAGATATGGGATTAATCCATCACCGTTGTTTAGCCCACTCTGCCACCCCAGTTCAGACATGGCTATATGCAAATCAGTCTGACCCTGTGCCTCATGGGAAAAGTCCAGCCCGAACTGCCAAGCCATGCCTTCCCTGGACCGGAAACTAGCTTCCGAGGACCGGTTTCTGGCATTACAGCCGTCTTCAGCCCGGCTTGCTAGAATCCAGTGGCAACGTGAGCAAGGGACTCACGTCTGAGCATACCCTGCCACACTTATGGCGGCCAAAAGCAGTACAAAAGGGGGTGGTGATGGACGGAGCATTTGAACCAATCAAACACTCACACCCAGTCAAAAGATCTGGGTTTAATCCATCACCGTTCTTTAGCCCACTCTGCCACCCCAGTTCAGACATGGCTAGATTTGCTATATGCAAATCAGTCTGACCCTGTGCCTCATGGGAACAGTCCAGCCCGAACTGCCAAGCCATGCCTTCCCTGGACCGGAAACAAGCTTTCCAGAACTGGTTTCTGGCATTACAGCCGTCTTCAGCCCGGCTTGCTTGAATCCAGTGGCAAAGTGAGCAAGGGACTCACGTCTGAGCATTTCCTGCCACACTTATGGTGGCCAAAAGCGGTACAAAAGGGGGTGGTGATGGACGAGGCATCTGAACCAATCAAACACTCACACCTAGTCAAAAGATCTGGGTTTAATCCATCACTGTCTTTAGCCCACTCTGCCACCCCAGTTCAGACATGGCTATATGCAAATCAGTCTGACCCTGTGCCTCATGGGAACAGTCCAGCCCGAACTTCCAAGCCATGCCTTCCCTGTACAGGAAACAAGCTTCCGAGGACCGGTTTCTGGCATTACAGCCGTCTTCAGCCCGGCTTGGTTGAATCCAGTGGCAAAATGAGCAAGGGACTCACGTCTGAGCATACCCTACCACACTTATGGTGGCCAAAAGCGGTACAAAAAGGGGTGGTGATGGACGGAGCATCTGAACCAATCAAACACTCACACCCAGTCAAAATATCTGGGTTTAATCCATCACCGTTCTTTAGCCCACTCTGCCACCCCAGTTCTGACATGGCTAGATTTGCTATATGCAAATCAGTCTGACCCTGTGCCTCATGGGAACAGTCCAGCCCGAACTGCCAAGCCATGCCTTCCCTGGACCGGAAACAAGCTTTCCAGAACCGGTTTCTGGCATTACAGCCGTCTTCAGCCCGGCTTGCTTGAATCCAGTGGCAAAGTGAGCAAGGGACTCACGTCTGAGCATTCCCTGCCACACTTATGGTGGCCAAAAGCGGTACAAAAGGGGGTGGTGATGGACGAGGCATCTGAACCATTCAAACACTCACACCCAGTCAAAATCTCTGGGTTTAATCCATCACCGTTCTTTAGCCCACTCTGCCACCCCAGTTCAGTCATGGCTATATGCAAATCAGTCAGACCCTGTGCCTCATGGGAACAGTCCAGCCCGAACTGCCAAGCCATGCCTTCCCTGGACCGGAAACTAGCTTCCGAGGACCGGTTTCTGGCATTACAGCCGTCTTCAGCCCGGCTTGCTAGAATCCAGTGGCAACGTGAGCAAGGGACTCACGTCTGAGCATACCCTGCCACACTTATGGCGGCCAAAAGCAGTACAAAAGGGGGTGGTGATGGACGGAGCATTTGAACCAATCAAACACTCACACCCAGTCAAAAGATCTGGGTTTAATCCATCACCGTTCTTTAGCCCACTCTGCCACCCCAGTTCAGACATGGCTAGATTGGCTATATGCAAATCAGTCTGACCCTGTGCCTCATGGGAACAGTCCAGCCCGAACTGCCAAGCCATGCCTTCCCTGGACCGGAAACAAGCTTTCCAGAACCGGTTTCTGGCATTACAGCCGTCTTCAGCCCGGCTTGCTTGAATCCAGTGGCAAAGTGAGCAAGGGACTCACGTCTGAGCATTCCCTGCCACACTTATGGTGGCCAAAAGCGGTACAAAAGGGGGTGGTGATGGACGAGGCATCTGAACCAATCAAACACTCACACCTAGTCAAAAGATCTGGGTTTAATCCATCACTGTCTTTAGCCCACTCTGCCACCCCAGTTCAGACATGGCTATATGCAAATCAGTCTGACCCTGTGCCTCATGGGAACAGTCCAGCCCGAACTTCCAAGCCATGCCTTCCCTGTACAGGAAACAAGCTTCCGAGGACCGGTTTCTGGCATTACAGCCGTCTTCAGCCCGGCTTGGTTGAATCCAGTAGCAAAATGAGCAAGGGACTCACGTCTGAGCATACCCTACCACACTTATGGTGGCCAAAAGCGGTACAAAAAGGGGTGGTGATGGACGGAGCATCTGAACCAATCAAACACTCACACCCAGTCAAAATATCTGGGTTTAATCCATCACCGTTCTTTAGCCCACTCTGCCACCCCAGTTCAGACATGGCTAGATTGGCTATTTAAAATTACCTTCTTTTTCTCTGCTGAGTAAGAGCAGAATCACCATCTCGCCGTCGCGCTGAATACGAGCGCTAGACGCTATTCATTTTTAAAATACCCCACCCTTCCCGCCCTGCTGACTCCTCCCACCTCCCTCGTCAGAGCCTACTTATATTGCCTCCATGCGTCAGCGCAGCGGACGAGCGCAGCGGGCGCGCCGTAAACTCGCCGGAGTTGCGCCAGAGTTAAGCCCGTCTGCGCCCGTCCGCGGCCGGCAGGGACAAGGGGCAGGAGAGGCTTGTCATAACATCTCATACACTGCTAGCCAACTCAGACTCTACCATCTACCTGGGTTGGCCCCCCCTTCTGTCACCATGGGGAAACTTACTGCACTTGGCATTTCTTGCAACCCCCCCCTTCTGCCCGGCCCCCCGGTCTCCTGCTCGGCCCCTGCACAGACTCACACCTCCATCCGGACTTTACTTCTAAACACCCGCTCTATGGTCAAACACCAGGCAGATATCTTCACCTTGCTGCTACAAGAAAGCCCCGATCTCCTTCTGCTTACTGAGTCCTGGCTCACTGAGAATTCTCTTCCCGACATCTTGGCAGCCCTTCCCCCGGATTATTTTATTCTCCATGCTGACCGCACTGCCGATCACCCCGGTGGGGGGGTGGCGGCCATTATCTCGAAACGCTTCCATCTTATCTCGTCAACTTCCCTTGCACTTCCTCAAGTAGAGAATTTGGTTATTAATCTGGGGACGGAAGTGGGGGCCTTTTCATTCGGCCTTTTATATCGTCCGCCCCGTCCCATGCCAGACTTCGCAGAGAAACTCTGCGAACAGCTGTCTGCCCTTTTGCCTTCACTACCTAGCTTTGCCCTATTTGGGGATTTTAATTATTGGTTTGAGGACACCAACGCTGGGGCACATGCCACAGCATTATCTGAGATTCTGACTAGTCTGAATTTGAGTCAGCAAGTCACCTCTCCGACGCACGCAAAAGGCCACATACTAGACCAGGTCTGGACCTCGAATATATCCCTTTCAACCCCTTCTACACTCCCATGCGTTTGGTCAGACCACTTCTTAGTCGACCTGACCATCACACTCAGTGGGCGAATTAAGGCCCCACTAAGGGCAGGTGGCTCTGCACGCAATTGGAAGAACTACGATACCAAGGGTTTTATAACTACCCTGGCCTCTACCTGTCCGAGCACCCTCCCTTGTGAGGATATCAATAGGCTCGACTCTAACATCTGCAGCTGGTTGAAAGTGGCTAGTGACCTATTTGCCCCTGTAGTCAAATTCCCCTGTACCAGACATCCTAATGCCAACCGATGGTTCTCGGCCAACCTCAAGCTAATGAAACTTGAGGTACGCCAATGGGAACGTATCTGGAGACGGGATTATTCCTTGTCTTCCAGACAGTTGTTTGTTACTGCTCGGAGGGAATATAAATTGGCTATTTTATCAGCCAAATCGGAGCATATTTCCGACAGAATCCTCACTGCTACCAACAAATCTCGTGAGGTGTTCAGGATTATGAACGAACTGACCACGGATGATAGGACTCTTCCAGCTCAAACCCCTTCTAAAGAGACCTGTGATGCTCTCAACCTCTTTTTTTCTGAAAAAATCATTAAAATAAAAAATTCTATCATCTTTACTCCTCGGCCGTCACTATCCCTGGACACCCCCCCGGGTAATCTATCCTCTTTCACTTCAATTCCCATTCTGGATCCCCCCTCCCTGGCGAAGCTAGCCAATCGTGTAAAATCGGGCTCGCCGGAGGATCATTGTCCTCCCGCGGTACTGCGTGAGGTTTGCTTAAAATTGCCGGAGTGTGTACTTCCCTTTCTGAATGCCTCGCTCACTTCTGGCACAGTCCCTGGAACCTTCAAGGAGGCTATTCTCTTGCCTCTTCTGAAGAAGCCAGGGGCTGATGCGGCCGAACTCTCCAACTACCGCCCAATATCGTTACTGCCCTACTTGTCAAAACTCCTTGAGGCCCATGTCACCGGATGTCTCTCCACTTTCATCGAGAGCTCGGGCTTCCTTGAGCCCAATCAGGCCGGCTTCAGGCCGGCCCATTCCACGGAAGCAGTCATCCTGGCAGTCATGGATACCTTGAGAGAGAACGCAGATGCCAAGAGACCGCAGGCTCTGGTTCTCTTGGACTTGTCTGCCGCGTTCGACACGGTGGATCATGACATCCTTCTCCACCGTGTCGAACAAGCTGGCATCCGGGGCATGGCTCTCAAGTGGGTGGAGTCATTCCTGACGGGAAGATCACAAGCCGTGCGCCTTGGCCCCTTCACTGCAACCAAATCCCCCATCACTTGCGGTGTTCCTCAGGGTTCTTCACTCTCCCCGTTATTGTTTAATCTTTATTTGCGTCCTTTAATTTCCTCCCTTCACAACTGGGACGTCAGCGTCTTCAATTACGCTGACGACTTGCAGCTCGTCTTTCCACTTGATTCTCTTCAGGCAACTAACAACTTCCACGCCGCTATGATCCATATCCATCAATGGATGAATGAGAATCAATTGAAACTCAATCCTGGAAAGACTGAGCTACTCCTTCCTGGTGCCAGTGCCGCTTTTTGGGGCCCGCAGTTTTGGCCTCCTGACTTGGGTTCCCCCCCGACACCCCTCAAGTCCGTCAGGAGTCTGGGGGTGACAATCGATGCCGAACTGTCACTTAAGGCCCAAGTGGGTGCCACGATTTCTTCGTGTATGTTTCAACTCCGAAAAATCCGGAAGATCAGGCACCTACTTCCACACGCGGCCCTGTGTCAGGTCATCTTGTCCCTTGTCATATCGCGCCTGGATTTTTCTAATTCCCTTTATCATGCACTCCCACGCTTCCTCTTACACCGTCTTCAGGTGGTCCAAAACCAGGCAGCCCGCCTCATATTCAAGATCCCTAAGTGGCAATCGGCAAGGCCCCTGCTTCGCAGGCTCCATTGGTTGCCAGTGAAGGAGAGAGCGGCCTTCAAGATGGGCTGCCTGGCATTCAAATCCCTTCACTGTCCTTGCCCTGCTTTTTTGAAATCCCGGATTACCCTGTACCAACCTGCCCGCTCCCTTCGCTCAGCTTCCCATCACTTGGTTGTCATCCCCAAATTTAAACTTCATAAATTTGGAGGCCGTCGTTTTGCTTTCCTTGCCCCCAGGCTCTGGAACTCCCTTCCTCTGACTATTAAATCTAGCAACTCCCTTTTTCAGTTTAGGAAACTCCTTAAGACTTTTCTGTTTACCCTTCCTGAATAAATTCTTTTCTGCTCATTCACATGTTTTTCCAGTTAGCGCCAAGAAACCTTCGGGTGTTAGTGCGCTCAATAAGCCTCAATTAACATAACATAACATAACATATGCAAATCAGTCTGACCCTGTGCTTCATGGAAACAGTCCAGCCCGAACTTCCAAGCCATGCCTTCCCTGTACAGGAAACAAGCTTCCGAGGACCGGTTTCTGGCATTACAGCCGTCTTCAGCCCGGCTTGCTTGAATCCAGTGGCAAAGTGAGCAGGGGACTCTCGTCTGAGCATACCCTGCCACTATTATGGCAGCCAAAAGCGGTACAAAAGGGGGTGGTGATGGACGGAGCATCTGAACCAATCAAACACTCACACCCAGTCAAAATATCTGGGTTTAATCCATCACCGTTCTTTAGCCCACTCTGCCATCCCAGTTCAGACATGGCTATATGCAAATCAGTCTGACCCTGTGCCTCATGGGAACAGTCCAGCCCGAACTGCCAAGCCATGCCTTCCCTGGACCAGAAACAAGCTACCGAGGACCGGTTTCTGGCATTACAGCCGTCTTCAGCCTGGATTGCTTGAATCCAGTGGCAAAGTGAGCAAGGGACTCACGTCTGAGCATACCCTGCCACACTTATGGCGGCCAAAATCAGTACAAAAGGGGGTGGTGATGGACGGAGCATTTGAACCAATGAAACACTCACACCCAGTCAAAAGATCTGGGTTTAATCCATCACGGTTCTTTAGCCCACTCTGCCACCCGAGTTCAGACATGGCTAGATTGGCTATATGCAAATCAGTCTGACCCTGTGCCTCATGGGAACAGTCCAGCCCGAACTGCCAAGCTATGCCTTCCCTGGACCGGAAACAAGCTTTCGAGAACCGGTTTCTGGCATTACAGCCGTCTTCAGCCCAGCTTACTTGAATCCAGTGGCAAAGTGAGCAAGGGACTCACGTCTGAGGATTCCCTGCCACACATATGGTGGCCAAAAGCGGTACAAAAGGGGGTGGTGATGGACGAGGCATCTGAACCAATCAAACACTCACACCTAGTCAAAAGATCTGGGTTTAATCCATCACTGTCTTTAGCCCACTCTGCCACCCCAGTTCAGACATGGCTATATGCAAATCAGTCTGACCCTGTGCCTCATGGGAACAGTCCAGCCCGAACTGCCAAGCCATACCTTCCCTGGACCGGAAACAGGCTTCCGAGGACCGGTTTCTGGCATTACAGCCATCTTCAACCCAGCTTGCTTGAATCCAGTGGCAAAGTGAGCAAGGGACTCACGTCTGAGCATACCCTGCCACACTTATGGCGGCCAAAAGCGGTACAAAAGGAGGTGGTGATGGACGGAGCATCTGAACCAATCAAACACTCACACCCAGTCAAAAGATCTGGGTTCAATCCATCACCGTTCTTTAGTCCACTCTGCCACTCCAGTTCGGACATGGCTATATGCAAATCAGTCTGACCCTGTGCCTCATGGGAACATTCCAGCCCGAACTGCCAAGCCATGCCTTCCCTGGACCGGAAACAAGCTTCCGAGGACCGGTTTCTGGCATTACAGCCGTCTTCAGCCCGGCTTGCTTGAATCCAGTGGCAAAGTGAGCAAGGGACTCACGTCTGAGCATACCCTGCCACACTTATGGCGGCCAAAATCGGTACAAAAGGGGGTGGTGATGGACGGAGCATTTGAACCAATGAAACACTCACACCCAGTCAAAAGATCTGGGTTTAATCCATCACGGTTCTTTAGCCCACTCTGCCACCCGAGTTCAGACATGGCTATATTGGCTATATGCAAATCAGTCTGACCCTGTGCCTCATGGGAACAGTCCAGCCCGAACTGCCAAGCTATGCCTTCCCTGGACCGGAAACAAGCTTTCGAGAACCGGTTTCTGGCATTACAGCCGTCTTCAGCCCAGCTTACTTGAATCCAGTGTCAAAGTGAGCAAGGGACTCACGTCTGAGCATTCCCTGCCACACTTATGGTGGCCAAAAGCGGTACAAAACGGGGTGGTGATGGACGAGGCATCTGAACCAATCAAACACTCACACCTAGTCAAAAGATCTGGGTTTAATCCATCACTGTCTTTAGCCCACTCTGCCACCCCAGTTTAGACATGGCTATATGCAAATCAGTCTGACCCTGTGCCTCATGGGAACAGTCCAGCCCGAACTGCCAAGCCATACCTTCCCTGAACCGGAAACAGGCTTCCGAGGACCGGTTTCTGGCATTACAGCCATCTTCAGCCCGGCTTGCTTGAATCCAGTGGCAAAGTGAGCAAGGGACTCACGTCTGAGCATACCCTGCCACACTTATGGCGGCCAAAAGGGGTACAAAAGGAGGTGGTGATGGATGGAGCATCTGAACCAATCACACACTCACACCCAGTCAAAAGATCTGGGTTCAATCCATCACCGTTCTTTAGCCCACTCTGCCACTCCAGTTCGGACATGGCTATATGCAAATCAGTCTGACCTGTGCCTCATGGGAACATTCCAGCCCGAACTGCCAAGCCATGCCTTCCCTGGACCGGAAACAAGCTTCCGAGGACCGGTTTCTGGCATTACAGCCGTCTTCAGCCCGGCTTGCTTGAATCCAGTGGCAAAGTGAGCAAGAAACTCACGTCTGAGCATACCCTGCCACACTTATGGTGGCCAAAAGCGGTACAAAAGGGGGTGGTGATGGATGGAGCATCTGAACCAATCAAACACTCACACCCAGTCAAAAGATCTGGGTTTAATCCATCACCGTTCTTTAGTCCACTCTGCCACCCCAGTTCAGACATGGCTATATGCAAATCAGTCTGACCCTGTGGCTCATGGGAACAGTCCAGCCCGAACTGCCAAGCCATGCCTTCTCTGGACCGGAAACAAGCTTCCGAGGACCGGTTTCTGGCATTACAGCCGTCTTCAGCCCGGCTTGGTTGAATCCAGTGGCAAAATGAGCAAGGGACTCAAGTCTGAGCATACCCTACCACACTTATGGCGGCCAAAAGCGGTACAAAAAGGGGTGGTGATGGACGGAGCATCTGAACCAATCAAACACTCACACCCAGTCAAAATATCTGGGTTTAATCCATCACTTTAGTCCACTCTGCCACCCCAGTTCAGACATGGCTATATGCAAATCAGTCTGACCCTGTGCCTCATGGGAACAGTCCAGCCCGAACTGCCAAGCCATGCCTTCCCTGTACCGGAAACAAGCTTCCGAGGACCGGTTTCTGGCATTACAGCCGTCTTCAGCCTGGCTTGCTTGAATCCAGTGGCAAAGTGAGCAAGGGACTCACGTCTGAGCATACCCTGCCACACTTATGGCGGCCAAAAGCAGTACAAAAGGGGGTGGTGATGGACGGAGCATCTGAACCAATCAAACACTCACACCCAGTCAAAATCTCTGGGTTTAATCCATCACTGTTCTTTAGCCCACTCTGCCACCCCAGTTCAGACATGGCTATATGCAAATCAGTCTGACCCTGTGCCTCATGGAAACAGTCCAGCCCGAACTGCCAAGCCATGCCTTCCCTGGACCGGAAACAAGCTTCCGAGGACCGGTTTCTGGCAATACAGCCGTCTTCAGCCCGGCTTGCTTGAATCCAGTGGCAAAGTGAGCAGGGGACTCTCGTCTGAGCATACCCTGCCACTTTTATGGCAGCCAAAAGCGATACAAAAGGGGGTGGTGATGGAGGGAGCCTCTGAACCAATCAAACACTCACACCCAGTCAAAATATCTGGGTTTAATCCATCACCGTTCTTTAGCCCACTTTGCCATCCCAGTTCAGACATGGCTATATGCAAATCAGTCTGACCCTGTGCCTCATGGGAACAGTCCAGCCCGAACTGCCAAGCCATGCCTTCCCTGGACCAGAAACAAGCTACCGAGGACCGGTTTCTGGCATTACAGCCGTCTTCAGCCTGGATTGCTTGAATCCAGTGGCAAAGTGAGCAAGGGACTCACGTCTGAGCATACCCTGCCACACTTAAGGCGGCCAAAATCGGTACAAAAGGGGGTGGTGATGGACGGAGCATTTGAACCAATGAAACACTCACACCCAGTCAAAAGATCTGGGTTTAATCCATCACGGTTCTTTAGCCCACTCTGCCACCCGAGTTCAGACATGGCTAGATTGGCTATATGCAAATCAGTCTGACCCTGTGCCTCATGGGAACAGTCCAGCCCGAACTGCCAAGCTATGCCTTCCCTGGACCATAAACAAGCTTTCGAGAACCGGTTTCTGGCATTATAGCCATCTTCAGCCCAGCCTACTTGAATCCAGTGGCAAAGTGAGCAAGGGACTCCCGTCTGAGCATTCCCTGCCACACTTATGGTGGCCAAAAGCGGTACAAAAGGGGGTGGTGATGGACGAGGCATCTGAACCAATCAAACACTCACACCTAATCAAAAGATCTGGGTTTAATCCATCACTGTCTTTAGCCCACTCTGCCACCCCAGTTCAGACATGGCTATATGCAAATCAGTCTGACCATGTGCCTCATGGGAACAGTCCAGCCCGAACTGCCAAGCCATACCTTCCCTGGACCGGAAACAGGCTTCCGAGGACCGGTTTCTGGCATTACAGCCATCTTCAGCCCGGCTTGCTTGAATCCAGTGGCAAAGTGAGCAAGGGACTCACGTCTGAGCATACCCTGCCACACTTATGGTGGCCAAAAGCGGTACAATAGGAGGTGGTGATGGACGGAGCATCTGAACCAATCAAACACTCACACCCAGTCAAAAGATCTGGGTTCAATCCATCACCGTTCTTTAGCCCACTCTGCCACTCCAGTTCAGACATGGCTATATGCAAATCAGTCTGACCCCGTGCCTCATGGGAACAGTCCAGCCCGAACTGCCAAGGCATGCCTTCCCTGGACCGGAAACAAGCATCCGAGGACAGGTTTCTGGCAATATAGCCGTCTTCAGCCCGGCTTGCTTGAATCCAGTGGCAAAGTGAGCAGGGGACTCACGTCTGAGCATACCCTGCCACACTTATGGCGGCCAAAAGCGGTACAAAAGGGGGTGGTGATGGACGGAGCATTTGAACCAATCAAACACTCACACTCAGTCAAAAGATCTGGGTTTAATCCATCACCGTTCTTTAGCCCACTCTGCCACCCCAGTTCAGACATGGCTATATGCAAATCAGTCTGACCCTGTGCCTCATGGGAACAGTCCAGCCCGAACTGCCAAGGCATGCCTTCCCTGGACCGGAAACAAGCTTCCGAGGACCGGTTTCTGGCATTACAGCCGTCTTCAGCCCGGCTTGCTTGAATCCAGGGGCAAAGTGAGCAGGGGACTCACGTCTGAGCATACCATGCCACACTTATGGCGGCCAAAAGCGGTACAAAAGGGGGTGGTGATGGGCGGAGCATCTGAACCAATCAAACACTCACACCCTATCAAAAGATCTGGGTTTAATCCATCACCGTTCTTTAGCCCACTCTGCCACCCCAGT
This sequence comes from Lissotriton helveticus, assembly GCF_964261635.1. Classification (NCBI taxonomy): domain Eukaryota; kingdom Metazoa; phylum Chordata; class Amphibia; order Caudata; family Salamandridae; genus Lissotriton; species Lissotriton helveticus. Next base: position 173,538,896 of record NC_136069.1, read on the forward strand.
TCAGACATTGCTATATGCAAATCAGTCTGACCCTGTGCCTCATGGGAGCAGTCCAGCCCGAACTGCCAAGCCATGCCTTCCCTGGACCGGAAACAAGCTTCCGAGGACCGGTTTCTGGCATTACAGCCGTCTTCAGCCGGATTGCTTGAATCCAAAGGCAAAATGAGCAAGGGACTCACGTCTGAGCATACCCTGCCACACTTATGGCGGACAAAAGCGGTACAAAAGGGGGTGGTAATGGACGGAGCATCTGAACCAATCAAACACTCACACCCAGTCAAAAGATCTGGGTTTAATCCATCACCGTTCTGTAGCCCACTCTGCCACCCCAGTTCGGACATGGTTATATGCAAATAAGTCTGACCCTGTGCCTCATGGGAAAAGTCCAGCCCGAACTGCCAAGCCATGCCTTCCCTGCACCGGAAACAAGCTTCAGAGGACCAGTTTCTGGCTTTACAGCCGTCTTCAGCCCGGCTTGCTTGAATCCAGTGGCAAAGTGAGCAAGGGACTCATGTCTGAGCATTCCCTGCCACACTTATGGTGGCCAAAAGCGGTACAAAAGAAGGTGGTGATGGACGGAGCATCTGAACCAATCAAACATTCACACCCAGTCAAAAGATCTGGGTTTAATCCATCACCGTTCTTCAGCCCACTCTGCCACCCCAGTTCAGACATGGCTATATGCAAATCAGTCTGACCCTGTGCCTCATGGGAACAGTCCAGCCCGAACTGCCAAGGCATGCCTTCCCTGGACCGGAATCAAGCTTCCGAGGACCGGTTTCTGGCATTACAGCCGTCTTCAGCCCGGCTTGCTTGAATCCAGTGGCAAAGTGAGCAGGGGACTCACGTCTGAGCATACCCTGCCACACTTATGGCGGACAAAAGCGGTACAAAAGAGGGTGGTGATGGACGGAGCATCTGAACCAATCAAACACTCACACCCAGTCAAAAGATCTGGGTTTAATCCATCACCGTTCTTTAGCCCACTCTGCCACCCCAGTTCAGACATGGCTATATGCAAATCAGTCTGACCCTGTGCCTCATGGGAACAGTCCAGCCCGAACTGCCAAGCCATGCCTTCCCTGGACCGGAAACAAGTTTCCGAGGACCGGTGGCTGACATTACAGCCGTCTTCAGCCCGGCTTGCTTGAATCCAGTGGCAAAGTGATCAAGGGACTCACGTCTGAGCACACTCTACTCTGCACCACTCAACTGCACTCTACGCCAATGCACTCTATGCTGGTTTAATCTACTGTGCACAACTGCACTCTATGACACTGCACTCTACACCAGTCCAGTCTAGGTCACTCCACCACTGCACTGTGCAACACTGCATTTTACGCCACTACTCTATATCCTCCACTCTACCCTGCACCACTCCACTCTACACCACTTCACTCAAGTCTGAAACAATCTACTCTACGCCAATGCACTGTAAACCACTTTCCTCAAAACCAATGCACCCTATGCCGCTGCACCTATGCCAACTACTTTGCACCACTGCACTTTACCCTACCATACTCTACAACATTCTACTCTATGCCACTGCACACTTCTTCACTCTACACCACTGCGCTCTACGCCACTCGATTCTACTCATCACCATTGCACTCTATGTCACTGCTCTCTGCGCCGCTCTTAGGCCCTGCACTCTATGACCCTGTACTCTACAACCCTGGACTCTGACACTCTGCATGACAGAACTCCATGCCACTGCACACTATACCGCTGCAGTCTACTCTGCACCTTTCAACTCTACTGCACTCTACACCATTACACTCTATGCCACTGCACTGTACACCACTCTACTCTGTGCTCTACTCTGTACCACTCCACACTATGTCACATCGCTCTCCGTCTCTCTACTCCACTCTGTGCCACTCTACTCCACTCTGTGCCACTCCAGTCTGCACCACTCCACTTTACACCTTTGCACTCTACGCCACTGCAATCTACTCTGTACTGCTCTAATCTATGCCACTGCACTCTACGCTACTCTATATCACTTCAATCTACACCAATGCACTCTACACCACTGTTAGACCTGGCACCATTGGCACCATCCTGCCCTTCGGCCTACCATAGGGGTGACTGATATGAAGAAAAGGAAGGATTAGGGACTGGCAAGTGGGTGCACTTGCCCAGTCGGCACGACAGTACCAGACTGCACGTGACTCTGCAATGGCAGACATTAGACACATTTTACAAGGCTGCTTCTGTGGTTGGCACAACCAGTGCTGCAAGTCCACCAGCAGCATTTGGATTTACACGCCCTGGGCACACTCAGTGCACTACACTAGGGTCTGACAAGTAAACCAAATAGCCAAACATGGAACCAATTATTAATACATCAATTTACAATAGGGAGCGCTTGCACTGTGGCACTGGATAGCAGTGGCACAGTGCCCAAAGCATCTAACACCAGCAAAAACACATGAGGCACCAGCAAATATGGAAGGGAGACCCACGCCAATGGTGCCAGGTCTAACAGTGTGGCATGTCCTAAAAGTGAATTACAGCCATTTTCGTTTTTCACTATTGCAAGGCTACCTGTTCTCCATAGGCCAGAATGGGCTGTTAGATTATTACATGTTTATAATCCTAACTGTCTCAGAGAACATGGTAGAAATTTGAGTTTAGTATGCCTGAACTCAAAATGATAAAATACATCTTTTAGTGAAGTTGGTTTTAACATTCTGTGTTACTTTTAGAAAGTAGGTATTTGCTTGTCTAACCATTCAAACCAGCCTCTGCTAGGTTGTGTATTCCTTTGTCTAGTTTTGTGAGTGACAGGGCTGAGTCACCCAGTGGTGAATAGAGAGATCTGCATCTAGATGGGAGGGAGGAGTTGCTCCTAAACCTTGAATAGAGTTGTGCCTGCCTTCTACAATGCTGGCTCCACCTCCTGGGGAGCGGCTGATGTCTCTGCCCTGCACACAGAAAGAAGAGAAGGAGTCCTGTACACAAAGTGCTCCAGGACTGTACTTGCCTTCCGCAATGCTGGCTCTACCTCCTGTGGGGCGTCTGATGTGCCTACCCGGCACTGTGAAAGGAAAGGAGAAGTTTGGTAAACAGAGTGTTTCAGAACTGGTTTGGACTGGGAAAAGGCCCCTCTCTCCTCAGAGAACAAAGGATTTTGGGGTATAAGTATTGGGACCCTGATCCCATGAAATTAGATCACTTTGGACTACAAGAAGAAACCTTTACTGAGGAGAGGGACCTGAAGAAACTGAGGAGAGATTATTCCCAAGCTGAAGTGCTGCTTGGGGGACTGGCCTGCAGTGGTTGCCTTAATGCCAAAGGAAGGAGAAAGGAACTTTGTGTACTTTGCTTTCAACTTGTGAGAGTTCTTTGGAAGTGCTTGCTGCTGTTTTGGGCCTTCTGAGGAACTGCGTGTCGCAAGGAGCTGGAAGCGCGACTCAACGAGAAGAAGCGTGTCGTCGTCGCTGTGCCTGCCGTCGCCACACCGAAGGAGGGTATCACCGCTGGAACTGTCGTATTGCATCGCATCGGAGAGAAGCATGACACAACGAAGAGGAAGCGTGTCCCCGTCGCTGCTGCTGCCGTCACAACTCCAAAGGAGGGTGTCGCCTATGTAGCTGTCGCATTGCACCACATCGAGAGAAGAGTCTCGCAATGAGGTCGGAGCGTGTCGTCGTCGCTGTGCCTGCCGTCGCAACTCCGAAGGAGGGTGTTGCCGCTGGAACTGTCGCACTACACCACATCGAAGAAGAGCACCTGGCATCCCAGAGAAGTGCACCGCTGTCGGAGCTGCTGCCATCGCATCGTAGATGTCGCCGCTGTAGTTGTCGCATCGAGCGGAAGCTTCACGCATCGTGGGAGAAGAGTGTCGCTGCTGGAGCTGCTGCCGTAGCATCGTCAGGGTGTCGTTGCTACAGTCCACGCATCGAACCGAGAACTTCTCGGATCCCCGAGAAGCGTGCCGCATCTGGAAGATCTTCACGTCTTTATTTTTTTGTATCTGAACTTTGCCGCATTCCCATTGCTGCGACATTGTTTGTCGTGGAAGCGCAATGCAACCTAAGATACATTGAGGCAAAGTGTTGCATCTATGAACTGAACTGAACTAAGCTTAATCTACCATCTTAAAGTAACAATATTGTGTATTTTTGTCGATTATGGTCTTGTGGTAACTCTATATAAAATCTACTTATTTTTTATATAAAATCTGTGTGGTGTCCATTTGTAGTGTTGTCACAGGGTTACTGTATGTGGTCAAAAATGCTTAACACAACGGCTCTGAGATAAAGCCTGTCTGCTCGTGCCAAGCTACTAAGGGGGTGAGCAGGGGTTATTTTAGGAGTGTAATCCCCTTATCCTGACTAGAGGAGAGGGTCCCTATTTGTCACAAGTACCTACCTGTGCCAAATAGAGACCCCCAAATCTAACAACCACCTTACTCAAAATCAATGCACTCTATGCCAATCTACTCTGCACTACAGTCCTTTACGCTACTTCACTCCACTCTACTGCACTCCACTCAAAGAAATTCCTCTTTATGATGCTATACAGCATTAACCTCTGCTCCAGTGGCAATCCACTCCACTCTATGTCACGCCACTCTGCAGCACTCTACTCCACTCTATGCATTCTACAAACTACTCCACTCTACAATGTTCCACAAAACTTCCATGACACTTTATTCCACTCTATTCTATAACACACTACTCCACTCCAGTCTACTCCACTCCACTCTATGACAGACAGTCTGCTCCTCTGTACACCACTCCACTCGACAACACTCTACTGCACTCTGAGCAACACCCTCTATGCCACTCCACTCTACACCACTCTACGACACTCTTTGCCACTCCATTCTTTGACATTCTACACAACTCTGACACTGTGCTCCTCTCTACAGCACTCAACTGTATGCCCTTCCACTCTACGACAATCTACTCTCTCCACGACACTCCACAACACTGTATGCTTCTCCATGACACTCCACTGCACTCCTGTCCATGCCACTGTATGACAGCCCATGCCACTCAACGCCACTACATAACACTTCACTCTACTCCACTTTACAACTCTCCACTCCACACCGCTCTCCTTTACCCTACCAAATTTTAGCACTGATGAACAGCAGCCACTCTGGTGTACAACATTTGCATAGGCAAAACATATTGGCGTTGCCAATGCTTGTTTAATATATGTATTTATTTATTTTTGGACAGGGCTAGGTCGCAAATTGCTCCCTCTACTTTAGAAAAGTACTTTTGTGCAAATTGTTTATTTTTTTTATTATTATACAAAAAACTTATACCTGCGCCATTGAGGATAAATAATTCAGCGTGGCCAGACTGCGTCATCGCCTCTTTTTCTCTTCGCAAATCCAGTAGATCCAAAAGCCGAGAAATATTGCCTTTGCCACTGCCTGTTTATACTACGTTGATACCGAGCTTAGTGAAAATTCTCTCGCAGCTGCACAAGTTAGTAAAAATACACAGTAATAATGCACCCAAGCAAGCGCACACAAATACCGTTTGGGGAGAAGATCTAGCTAAGGCTCAGCAGGCCTGGGACTGCTTGTGTTCATTCAGAGGGGCGAGGACTAGTAGTACAACCTGAACTGTCTCCTTTCGGACGGGGCTGTGGCCAAGTGTCCTACAGATGGTGTGTGTAATAGCAGGAACGATTTAAAACGATTGAATGGAATGCATCCGGACATGTTTGGTGTTTCAGGCAGACCTGCACCACCAATAGAAAGCGTGTGACGTACGCTCCGAATTTGAGATCCTCTCATTTTTTTGGACGAGAGATGCTTTTTGCACAATGACCCTTGCATCAGGTATTAGGAGGCACTGGCTGTCAGCACGAGGCTAACCAAGATAAATGCAGTTTGTAGTTAATGTTAAACAGATAATTGAGTTCAGTAATAAGATCAGCAGAGTTCCCGGCTGACCTGGAGGGGCGCGGACTAGCCTTCGGGCACCCCAGGGTGAGACATGACTAATGAGGGTGCGTGAGGGGGCAAAGAAGGAAGCACCACATGACATGAACTGCTGCTGTTCCTAACCGTGCATGTTACAGCTTTAATACCAAAGACTGGAGGCGTTGTGCACCTCAAAAATACACCGGCTCTGCTGCAACTATGAACCTATTCCTGGGGTGCTAGGGCCTAGCTAACCTCTGTGCTGCTATGTTGTAGGCGGTGGATGCTGCTGTAAAGTGCCAAGTTGTCATAGCTTTGTATATGGTATATAGAAGGATCATTCATGCATCCAGCAGTTAGGGAGTCAGGAGCCCAGGAGGGAGCAGTAACTCAGTTGAGGCAGAATGGGGGCCCATCCAAGCCTGCAGTTTTCTTTGCTATGCCTCTATTTGTAGTCCACTTATGGTTAGGAGATAAGCGTAGGTGCAAGACAGGGGCGTACCTATCAATCGTGCAGCAGGTGCAGTAGCACCAGGACACAGGAGTCTGATGGACCGCCAATACTCCAAATACAGGGGCTTATTACCAAGGCAGGCGAAATTAAAAGCGGCCGTAATTTCATCGCCCTATTAGGAAGCTGTTGCTAACAGCAGTTAGCAACAGCTTTTAGGTGATAGCGAGCGGTTTGGGGCCCGCTTTGCATGTCAGCGATATTTATCGCTAATGACATGCAAAGTGGGTGTACCCAACCCGTTAGCGACTGAAAGCAGTCGCTAACATCGCTATCGCCTATTATCAACGCAGGCGTAGCGATTAAAATATTCACGCTAAGCTAACGGCTGCTCAGACCACTTTTTAGCCTGTATATATCCAATGGGAGGTGGATATTCAGGTTAAGTCCCTATTAGTGATAATGCTTGAATATCGCTGAATTTTCAGCGATATTCACGCATTTCGCCGCTATCGCCGGATATTTTATCACCTTGGAGATAAACGTTGCTAATAGTACGTTAGCTCTGCGATAAAATCCGGCGATGCTCGGCGATAAAATAAATGTCGCTAAGCCTATTTAGCGATAAATATCGCTAGTTGTTGATAATATGTCCCATAGTTTTTTTTTAAACTCCCAAACCATGGGATGTGGACAGGGCCGAACTGACTGTAGGGGGCATCAGGCGTTTGCCAGGGAGGCTGGAAGGGTTGGGGACGGTTGTGCAGCGATGCTGCAATATCAGCACCCAGTAACAAAGGCAGCAATGCTGGGGACGGTTTAGTTACGCAGCAGTGCTTCACACTTGCCCCCTTCCTCGGTGGTGGAGGTCAGTCTGACACAATTGCCAGGGCTGCAATGGGTTCTCAGTTCGGCCCTGGATGTGGGCCCATTATGTTTGCCTGCGTTAGGGCCATGAACCCCCTTGCTGTGCCACTGGTTCCAGGTTGACATGTCACAAGACAATCCTTTTTTTTTCAACATCAGGGGGCCAAAACCTCACTCCGTTTTCAAAAGAGGTTGCTGGTATCCTTCATTTGGGTACATGACATGAGTGTTCATTGAAAGGTAAACAAGGGATTACAATGAATGGGATATTTTTCCTTCTATCTTATTAAGTTGTTGAGCAGTGTGAAAGCAATGACTTCCTCTGCAAATTTATGTGATATTGTACTGTGTTGTGTTGCACTGTAGCAGCATTTCATAGCATCTCATAACCCTTCGGAGTGTTTTCTTGGTGCTATGATAGTGATGTGCCTGCTGATAAAAGAGTTTATGGATCTTGTTTTAAGTTTGGCAGACGGGATGCTTCCTCACAAACGAGGCGGATATCCCGACCTCCCAGTGTTTACTTTGTAAAAGAATTAGTAACACGGTCCAACGTTTTGCTCAGAATCCCTTTGCTGGGTTAATAGTCTTGATTTAACTTCTTGCTGCTTTCATCCAGCACCCTATGCGCACCATATTTTTAGGTTGAGCCTGGCTAGTGCTTGCGCTGCTCTGCCAGGCATGCTGTATTCAGGTAGGGACTTGAAGATCCGCCCACTCTCCGCCCATATTTGCCATTGGCTTGTGTCATTCTCCACGTAAAACTGTGGCTGTTCTATGGTCAATAGGCTTAGTAGTCCCTCCTTAGTACCACCTTGTCTTATTTTGTAACTTCCCATGGCGACACCCACTATTACATGTGTTGTTCCTCGGTTGGCTTTAATTACAGCCTCTGAGCACTATTTTCTCAAATACCTTTGTCCTGCATGCTGTTGCACATTTGCAATAAGTCTCACTTTTGCAAGAATTCAAGCTATTGGCATTGTGGATGACACCTTTTATTTATCTGTTTTAAAGACAACACATAAATAAAAGGCATTGTCATTTACAATGCAAATAGCTCAAACTCTCGTAAATGAGAGACCTATTGTATTGCAAATGCTTGTTATCTTATTCTTGCAGGTTCTTTTTCATCTATGCTTTCTCTCTTTGCCCCTGTCTTCTTGTCTATCTTTCCTTCTTCTTTCCTCTTTTCTGCCTTTCTCTTTCTTGTTCAAAGTCTGAAGGGGAAAAGTAAGTCCAGGTACCAAAAATTAATTACTGGTGGGCACCACCTGCAGCCATCGGCTTAAATTAAGCACTGCTTCTGCCGTATTATAAGTGCGGTATAGCCTATGGCACTGACGTGATGCCTGTCACATTTTGATAGAGTACCCTGTCTGCAATACTCTTTAGTTTACTCATTTATAGAGCGCATGCGAATCATGCCCAAGGGGATCTCTCTGCGCTTTGAGAAATGGATACTCATTGGGCGTGCACGTCTAAAACAGCCAGGTCTTTAAAAGTTTCTTAAAGCTGGTTAGCTCACCTCAGAAGCCATGTTTTCACATTTGGTCATAATTGTTTTAACAATCCATTCAAGCGGTTGACCATTAGTATACTCTACCATACCTGCCAATGTTCTACCATAGTACTTCTTATCAGTTATAATTAAAATCATTCCTGCCAAGATACATTTCTTGTAGAACTTTGGCTATTGGGCAAATGATGTTTCGCAAGACGCCAATGAGGTAGGTCACAGAACATTTTAGAAGGTAATATAGCCTAGTGCAGAAAATAACTTCTGCTGGCTTTTCCCAATTGAATGGTGTAGTGCTTTGTAATAAAAGAACACTGGTACTCTTTTGGTTCCCACTGTATACCATAGGCCTGTGATGTAAGCGTTTGAGGAATGAGTTGAATGTAGACTTAAAATGTTGAGTTCTGACTTACACGTAGCGGAATAAAGACATGTAAAACTTCTCTCTGTGTGTGGCGTACTTATTGGTGAGTGCCTAGGCTGATAGGACTCACACTGGTGATGAGATAGGGGATCTGAAGCCCATACACTGAAATCGCTCTTCCAGAGAGTTTGCTGTGGTCCAGCAAACTGCTTGTGTGTGCCATGTGTGCTGCAGTTGAAGTGTACAATTGATGCGGGCACAGTTGGAGTCTCAGGGCAACACCAGCCTGCATAAAACGCTTGAAGAGAAGAAAGCAACATTGAAAGTCTATATGTCGGTGGCCAGGAACTGAAGGAAACCACCACAAATAAAAGGCACTGTGCCATTAAACAAATCAATGCAATTTGGTTACAAAAGCAGAGGACAACGATGCTTCAGTGCAAGTCAAATTGATATTTATGTTCTACGAAGCAGAGATTAACCAGGTCGTTGTGAAGAAAGGTTTAAATGTAAAGCTGCCAAAATCGTAACGTTATCTTTTTTTATGAACTAGTAGAATACAAGGCTTATCCAAAACCATTAACAAATCATCATGCCACAATGTGCTGCGGAGTGACACCAGAAGAGGGTCAGAGGTTGTTTATTCAGAGTTGTCCCCAGACAAAGCGTCCTTCTACCAAAGCTACTGCGCAGAGGCCCAGAACAACTCCTTAGACTGCCACGAGTTAAAGAGTACAAATGGAGAGCCAGGGCGAGACACAAACTCCAAAAGTTGTTAAGTATGCAACAGAAGCCAGCACGTCACAACACGCTAGAGAAGCTCTGTCTAATCACATTCCACACGAAGCTCCTGAGAGACCACTACCGTCCACCAATGTATATACGATACTGCAGTCTTAAAACCACCAACTGCATTTGATACTGCCAGGAAACATAATATTGGCAATAGATGGACTGCATGTATAGAGACCTATGAAGATTTCATAGATGCAATAGATGAAAGAGATGATAAAAACGATTATAAAATATCTGAGGAACATGGGTGGTGAAGGAGTCAAAGAAGTCATGAAAAAGATACCATAAGAAAGTGAAGTGACATACGAACAAATCAAAGCAGCCTTGAATGTCAGGTTTAATCCAGTGCCAAATGTGGATTACGAAAAGATACGTATTCAGTCAAGAATGCCAGAGACCAGGAGAAACCATCAGTGAATAGGTTTAGAGACTGTATGTTCTAGTGAAGCACTGTAGATTCAATGAGTTTAACGATGAAGAAGCTGCTGGACTCAGAGTAATAGATGGATATTTTGACAGTCAATGCTGAAGGAAACTCTGAGCTTAGAACAAGTCCTCAAGGCTGCTACTCTGAAGAGCAGCTGATCGTCAAGCGACTAACATAGAGGTCGGAGGTGACCAAAATGCGTCAGTCAAGAGCATGAAAAGTAAGCTACGGTAAAAGGCTGAGGGACACAGGGCGATGTCGCCACAGAAATAGAACATGTTACAGATGTGGATTGTTATTTCCAGAAGAAGATAAATGTCCCGCTATTAGATAAACATGCATTGGGAGAGGTCAAGCAAACCATTTTGTGACAACTTTCTGGGTATAGAGGAAAGTAAGTGCTTCACAGCATGAAGACAAAATGGCTGACCGAACGCTACCTCAGCATCGTTCGAGATGCTCCCACAAGGCCAAGTGGGCACACCAACGGAGGAAAATCAACAACGAACAAAGTCATACATCATTTAAATCATCTGACAAAAGAGTTACTCAGTCTCAGTTTCCAGTGAACGTGACAATGATAATTGTGTGATGTTGATGTTTACCTCATAAAAGCATGCATATGTGGGACTGGTCAGATATGAGATAGAACTCAAAGTGAAGAAAAATTGACATGAAGAAGAACCAAGCACATTCAAACTGTTAGACCTGGCATCTTTTGGCGTGGTATCCCCATTCTTTTTGCTTCTGACCTCCTGTTTTTGACTGTGTTCTGAACTTTGGTTTTGCTGGTTTTAGGACTCCAGGCACTTTACCACTGCTGATCGATACTAATGTGCATGTGCTCTGTGTCTAAAATGTAATGACATTTGGTTTCTCCATGATTGGTGTGAGAAGTTGGCCTGGTATATGATGTCCACTATTCTATTGGGCACCTTGCACCAGTCCAAACAACCATTATTGATGGTAGGTTTAAAGTCAACCGTTATAGAAAGCTATCCTAGTGGTAGCTGTGGAGAGCAGCCTTCAGGCTAAGTCTTCAAAGGAATGTAAAGCAGCTTGTATTACCAGTTAAACTCTCTTGAATGACCAAATGAAGTACACCACACAAGGTATATATCAAATATATACGTATTTATTCTAAACACAACCCTCTGGACTCTTTATGAGGTCAGAGGTAAAAGTACAATAAAAGGAACTTAATTAGCATACAATAAGTTGCACAGTATACCTTTTGCCCTAGGGGCCTCACAGACCATATACTAAAATAGTCGTATAAGAACCAAGTGAGAGTTAGAAAGCAGGCCTAGGGCCTGTAGAACCAATGGGGCTACCAGGAACCACCTAAGGTTAGGACGCAGGAGGCCCACGGGGGACGCGTGCAGTGTCTAAACACAGCTGCGGATCACCATTGACTTTCTATGGAGAACAAACAAGTTACAATTTTAATGATTTAGAACACTTTTAGGTGAACTACGATGGAACCCTTTTAGACTTAGACACTTCGAGAGTCAAGACCCACAAGACTACCGGAGTAGACGAGTTACCTCACCCACGGAAGCCGGGTGCATAGGTGTCTTTTGGTGTCGGGTTTCGTCGTCGATTCCAATGGAGAGCTGCGAAGAAATGCGGCAGGCGACCAGAGGAAAAGTGTCCGGGTGGATCCAAGGGTGGATCGGAGATCTGAAGAACCTAAAAGCAGAGGGGACAGAGTCTGGGTCACTTGCCAGTGACCAGGATGGCGAGGAGAAAATGGCAACCGATATTGGGTGTTTTCAGGTGAAAGAGGTGAAGCTTGACCCTTCAGCCACGAGGACCAGGAGGCATCACCGACAACTAGGAGCTGGATTCGAGCTGTCCCAAGAAAGATGTCGAGAGCTGCAGCAAAAGAATCTGGATTGGATCCAACAAGCCTTGGCAATAGCAACCCACGCAAGATGTCGAGATTGGCTTCGGTTCAGACCAGCAAGGTCTTAGGGACTCCTCCTTTGGTGAGGAATGGGAGCAAGCCTGGAGCAGCCAGGAAAACTCAAGAAAGCAAAGTTGTTCCTTTGTGGGGGCTCACTAGCCAACAGACTAGAACCACGAAGGAGCCTTGAGCTGAAATGCACAAAGCGGTCCCACGGGACAATCGTGGAGTATAGGCTTCTGAGCTTTGGTGCAAAAGGTGCTCAGGGCAGGTGCTTCAAATATCCCATTGCACAACTTTGGGATGCAGGATGTCCAGGAGTTCTGGTCCCAAATCTCTCGTGTCCACAACGGTTCTCAGCTTTGCTGGGAGCTCGGGTCAGCGTCAGAGATGTCTGGAAGTCTGTGTCCTGTGTTGCATATTCTTTGGGATTTAGCGGGAGCCTCAAACATGCAGACCAGCAAAGATGCTTCTTGTTTCCTGTTTGAACAGGGTGGTAACTCCTTGACCACAAGGGAGATTCTTCCGTCTTTCAGTTGATATGGAATGTTGAAGGTCCAAGATTTATGTTTCAGAGTTTAATCCAGGGTAATCTAAAGTCCTAGGGACTGGGGTCCTATACTTATACTAAGTTTAGGGGATGGACTAGCTATATGGCCCCACCTTTGGGAGGGCCAGGGTTGGGGATGGTTACACCCCTTTCCCTTTGTCCAGTTTCACGCCAGAGCTGGGGCAGAGTGCCCCAGCAATTGGTTTGAACTGGGAAATGCATGGAGCACCTTCTGTGCCCCAGGCAGTGTCTCAAAAGCATTCACTGAATTCAACCCACCCTGCCCCAATACACTAAAGTCTGTCTGGGGGGGTGCTAGCACCTCCCTGGCAGGAAACCTATTGTCCAAGCCTCCCCTGCCGGAGTTTCATCCAGCAGCAGGAGGTCAGACTTGTGTCTGTGGCAGCAGCATCCATTTTGTGATGCTGAGGCTCTTTTAAACTTTAACCGGGTATACCAGTGTGTACATGTCTTCTCCCTCTAGAATTGTGGAATGCTACCCCCGCCGCCAGAACTGGCGGGGGGGGCTAGTATTCCAAAGTGTTTGACACCTTACACGGCATGTTTTGATAAAGCCAAACCAAAGTTAGTATTAACCGTGAGGATTATAATGCACTTAAGAGTATATGGTATGGCTATATCATAGAACAGCTATAAGGAGATGGTTCCGAAAGCTGCAGAGGGGCTCAGCTCATGCTAGGGCACCCTCTCACACAAAACCAAGCAGTCAGTCTTCAGGATTGTCAAGGCCTGCCATAGGAGTGACTTATAGGTTAATATGTGTCTATATATATACTTGGGTATAGGTATACTACATCCCAGTAAGGGGTGCTTACACCACCTTACCCAGGCTGCAGGTGCAGACCTGTGGTGCCATTTTGGAAGGCTGTCCAGGGGTGGCATAATACATTCTTCAGCCCCTGGTAGGCCTCTGGGGTACCTATGCCCTGGGTGCCTAAGGTACCGTATACAGGGGCTCACAAGGGTACAAGTGGGCCTGAAGCACTGATCGTGGCACCCACATTAGTAGCTGTTGGACCTGACCTTTTTTTCAGGAATATCCAAAAACGTTTTGCCTTCCTCCTGTAATTTTTCCTGACCTGTTTTTGCTGGTTTTATGACTCTGGACACTTTACCACTGCTGATCAGTGCTACAGTGCTTGTACTCTCTCCTGTAAACTTGGTAAGATTGGTCTACACCAGTTTGGCATATTTAATTTACCTGAAAGTCCCTTGTACAGTGGCATTCTATATACCCAGGGCCAGTAAATTAAATGATACTGGTGGGCCTAGAGCACTGCTTGCGCAACCCACAGAAGTAGCCTTTCAAACCTGTACCAGGCCTCTGCCACTGCAGGGTGCATGCCAAGTCTGAAACTCCCCTTTTACTACATATAGGGCACCCATAAGGTAGGCCCTAGGTAGCCCTATGGGCACGGTGCTGTGTAGGTAAAAGGTCGGACATGTGCCTTTGGTGTGTGGCATGTCCTGGTAGTGAGACACAAACTATTTGGTTTCTCACTGCTGTGAGGCTTCTCCTCTCATAGTTTGTATTGGGATTTTCCTGATATGTGTTTCAGTGGTAATTTCTGATATGAAAGGGGTAGGTAGCATTGCCATGTTAGGTATGTTTGGAATAGTGGTAATAAATCTATTGGTGAAAGCACATTTTGTATTACCATTTTAGAAATGCTCCTTTTAGAAGTGGGCATTTCTGTGAGCTAATGACATTTTGTGCTTTGCAGCCTGACTCCAATCGACGTGTGATTTAGGCTGACAGGGGCTTGCTTTGTGCATTCACTCTAGACAGTCACAAAGGAAGTGGAGGTGTGTCCTGCATATCCAAATGGGTAATTCTAGGTTGGAGTGGTGGGAGGAGTTGTCACCCGCACCTGAATAGGGCTGTGCCTGCCTGTCGTAATGATATCTCTGCCCCACTGCAGTTTGTCTGGAGCCAGGGCTGGAGACTCAATGGGCGTGTTGTGCATTTCCCATGTTTGTTTGACGTCACCTCCAGATCAAAGACTTTTTGAGTATAAGTACAGGGGCTGTGACCACGTGATTTTAGACACTGTGTGGGACTGGTAACCAGACACTGCTGGCTCTACAGAGTGCACCTTGCTAGAAGGAACTGCCATTAGACTCCCGAGTTTGTTGTGCTGACCTGTGGGCTGCTGGGCTGCAAGAAGGATTGCTTTTTTGCCTTCCAGGACTCTGTGTGCTGGCCTGCTGCCTACATTCCTGCCTTGGAGCCCCCAGTGTTCTACAGGAACGAGTATCTTGGCCCCCCTCCCTGTTCTTGTGGGGGGTCAGGGTTTCAGAAGGATTCCCCTGAGACACCTCAACACTGGCTGTGGGACTCCACTGAGTCTGGCTATCAAAGTCCTTTTCTAGCAGAGCGTGTCAAGCGCTGGTAGAGTGAAGTGTGTGGGGAACATCACCCTCGGAAAACTCAGCACTACTGAGTGCTTTACATTTGTCATCCTGGACTCAAGACCTTGCCGGTTGCCTGCCTGTGGAAGCTGGCTCTGCCGAACACAAACGCTCTCAGCTGGGAGAACCTAAACCCTTTTGTGTGGTGGGACGATTGCGCTGAGCTCGGCAGACTGTCCTGCTCGGATCTGCCTTTACTCTGAGGACATATGGTTTGCCCTGCTGCTGCCGCACAAGCAGAATCTCTCAGAGTGGTCCCCTGCAGCAACGCATGCTGTTAAGTCATGCCATTGAACTTGACTTCACTGCTGGTCCAACACAGGGAGGTTCGCAACAGGTACTATTCCTGCAACTGAGTCGCGTGCTCGGGGCTAAGTTTTCGCTGGGCCTCCTAGCTCCACAATGGCTATTTCCGTGCCAGCACAGGGGCTCCCCCTTACATGGTAGGCACTCACAGTTCCTCGTGGGAGCTCTCTACCCTCTGCAGTTTGGCACTAGGACTGTGCCGTCACCACCCGTAATGGAGACCGCCAGAGTCGCACCAGGATTAGGATCTATGACAAAATATAGAAACCCAAAATATCGAAATCCAAAAATATCAGATGAATAATATCGATGTAAACAATATCGATATCCTATCTACAACAAGGTAAGTACTCAAATATCAAGAGAAAAAAGATCGATGTCAAAAATATCGTTTAAAAAAATATATCGTTTTTTTAATTAAAAAAATATGTAAAATTAATAAAAAAAGACTTAAAAATATAATAAACATAGTTAAAATTATGTTATATTATTTGAAATTAATAAGTAATATACATAATTTAATAAAAAAATATTAAACATATACATATAATATATATATACTTACTTGATAAATAGATGTAATATTTATTGTAATAACATATAATTAATTAAAAATATTATAAATTACAAATTCATCTATACACATAAAATAATGCCATAAATACAAATAAAATAATTATGCAAAACAAATGTAAAAAAATTAATTTACTTTTAATATTTTTAACATTAATTATATAATGCATTAACTAAAACAATACAAAAAATATTAAATAACAGAGGGAATAAAATACTCTTCAAACTCCAAAAAAACAACAGTAAGGAAAATGTTGGATAGCGTAGGGGTAGAAATTACTATTCCCACTCCAAAGAGTGCAACAGTAGGGAAAGTGTTGGATAGCGTAGGGGTAAAAATTACTATTCCCACTCCAAAGAGTGCAACAGTAGGGAAAGTGTTGGATAGCGTAAGGGTAAAAATTACTATTCCCACTCCAGAGAGTGCAACAGTAGTGAAAGTGTTGGATAGCGTAGGGGTAAAAATTACTATTCCCACTCCAGAGAGTGCAACAGGAGGGAAAGTGTTGGATAGCGGAGGGGTAAAAATTACTATTCCCACTCCAGAGAGTGCAACAGTAGGGAAAGTGTTGGATAGCGGAGGGGTAAACATTACTATTCCCATTCCAGTGAGTGCAACAGGAGGGAAATTGTTGGATAGCGTAGGGGTAAAAATTACTATTCCCACTCCAGAGAGTGCAACAGTAGGGAAAGTGTTGGATAGCGGAGGGGTAAACATTACTATTCCCATTCCAGTGAGTGCAACAGTAGGGAAATTGTTGGATAGCGTAGGGGTAAAAATTACTATTCCCATTCCAGAGAGTGCAACAGTAGGGAAAGTGTTGGATAGCGTAGGGGTAAAAATTACTATTCCCACTCCAGAGAGTGCAACAGGAGGGAAAGTGTTGGATAGCGTAAGGGTAAAAATTACTATTCTAACTCCAAAGAGTGCAACAGTAGGGAAAGTGTTGGATAGCGTAAGGGTAAAAATTACTATTCCAACTCCAGAGAGTGCAACAGTAGGGGAAGTGTTGGATAGCGTAGGGGTAAAAATTACTATTTCAACTCCAGAGAGTGCAACAGTAGGAAAAGTGTTGGATAGCGTAGGGGTAACAATTACTATTCCCACTCCAGTGAGTGCAACAGTAGGGAAAGTGTTGGATAGCGTAAGGGTAAAACGTATTATTGGCATTCCAGAGAGTGCAACAGTAGGGAAAGTGTTGAATAGTGTAAGTGTAAAAATTACTATTCCCACTCCAGAGAGTGCAACGGTAGGGAAAGTGTTGGGTAGTGTAACGGTAAAAATTACTATTCCAACTCCAAAGAGTGCAACAGTAGGGAAGTGTTGGATAGCGTAAGGGTAAAAATTACTATTCCAACTCCAGAGAGTGCAACAGTAGGGGAAGTGTTGGATAGCGTAGGGGTAAAAATTACTATTTCAACTCCAGAGAGTGCAACAGTAGGGAAAGTGTTGGATAGCGTAGAGGTAACAATTACTATTCCGACTCCAGAGAGTGCAACAGTAGGGAAAGTGTTGGATAGCGTAGGGGTAAAAATTACTATTCCCACTCCAGAGAGTGCAACAGAAGGGAAAGTGTTGGATAGCGTAGGGGTAAAAATTACTATTTCAACTCAAGAGAGTGCAACAGTAGGGAAAGTGTTGGATAGCGTCGAAGTTAAAATTAACATACTTATAAAAAAGAATTATTATTTTAAATTATTAAAAATATTATTTATTGAAATGATCTAAACCATTTACTAAAACCAATAAATAATTATTTTAAAAATAATTACCAATTAATAATAAATATCCCCAAAATTAATTATCAATACCCAACTATATATTTAATAATTACTTAATTACATATCAAATACTTAACACGCTATTCTCCTATGAACGCACAACAAACATCAATAATAAAATATTACACAACATAAGTATCAATTAATCAATTAATTAAAATTAATTATCAAATATTGGAAATTAATTCACAATTAATAATTGATTAACAATAATATAATTAGTAATAACAATTCATGAAAATAAATTATTAATTAATTACATTTAAATTACTTCCCACCCTATTCCCATATAAACCCATAACCCACTACAAACATAATTATCAATTAATCAATTAATTAAAATGATTTACTAATTAATACAAATTAATTACCAATTAATTTAAAAGATTTTATAATTCCCAAAAAATGTATAATTAATGTAGTATAATTAAATTACTTCCCACCCTATTACCCTATAAACCCATAAACCGCTACAAACATAATTATCAATTAATCAATTAATTAAAATAAATTACCAATTAATAAAAATTAATTACCAATTAATTTAAAAGATTTTATAAATCCTAAAAAATTAATAATTAATTTAGTATAATTAAATTACTTCCCACCCTATTCCCATATAAACCCATAACCGGCTACAAACATAATTATCAATAAATCAATTAATTAAAATAAATTACCAATTAATAAAAATTAATTACCAATTAATTTAAAAGATTTTATAATTCCTAAAAAAATAATAATTAATTTAGTATAATTAAATTACTTCCCACCCTATTCCCCTATAAACCCACAACCCGCTACGGTACTAAAATACAAACTTTACTTAAATTACATTAAAAAAAATACATATTAAATACATAATAATATACATACAAATAATATAAAAATCGATATTAGTAACATCGATATTACAAATTTTTTTTTTTTAAACTTGTTTTTATTGTTGCATCATCAAGCATGAAAACAGAATGAATCATCTGCTGGCGTGGCGTCAACATTCAGCCGCGGTCAGCAATTCGCGCAACTTTTCTGCATATAAACCTAAGCAATTTGGCATTTCATCCACTGAACATCACAGACCACTCGAACAAGTATTAACATCGATATTACTAATATCGATATTAGTAACATCGAAATTACTTACATCTATATTAACAAAATAGATATTACTTACCTCTGAAATTCTGTCCCTTCGATATTAAAAAATTCGATATTACTTACCTTCTATATTATGTCGATAATTAAAACTCGATATTATGGTATATCGATATTAAAACATCGATATTTTGTCTGCATACCCCAGGATTACCGTACAGCACTGAATAGTCCAGCAGGGATTCCCTTTGGCCTGCAGCTGCTTGAGGGCTGGATGTTTTATTTTATAACCAACTTTATTGAAGCTTTACAGCAGAACAATTCGCAGCACAGGTATACATTGCATTCACAATAGCCAACAGTGATATCAGACACCGGCTTAGCAAGATTGTACAGATTCATAACTACGATATCCCATAGTAGTCGCACCATGACCCCAATTGTGACTGTGTTTCTGCGGGCCCCCCCAGTCTGTGTAAACTGGCTTCTCTTGGTGCTACCCGCCAGTTCAACCCCCTACGCAAGAATCCAATAGTCAGAGTTGCCCATGTTTTTCAGGCTCAGGCCGAGGGCTTGATGTTTATTTACACGTGTCACCACGGCATAACTTGAGAAGTGCTCAACTGCCATTCATCATTTTACCTGCCATAACTTGGGCTCTCCATTTGTCGCACTGATTTCCCAGTCTTGAGGGGTCGGAATGGGATGTGCAACTGGATTACCGTACTGTGTGTTGATGCTTATGGTGATATTTAGTGATACAGGTGTTACTATCACATTTCCTGTCCCAATGTAGGCCCTATTCACTTTGCATTGGCCTGAGTTTAAGCGCAGTACTTATCACTGGTGAATTTGGTGATTTATGTACAATGATGTTTGGTGATTCATGTGTTTCTCTCCCTATCTAACTGCTGCCTTTCATGCCCTGATTTTATGATTTATGTCACTCTTATCTCGCAATGATAGGACATCGAACATCTTTTCAGGACCCGCATAATGTGTACAGTGATGGTGCAGGGTGTTTTCATGATGTGTGCATCCTATAGGTATTTACTTTATTACACTAAAGGGCATTTTCTCAAGGAGCTATCGGCGAGTAAACAGCACTTTATCGCAGCCAAAGTCACGATAAATTTACCACTCCATTCACAAGCTGGTGCAAACAGCCTATATCACCAGTTTTCCAGCAATAGCATCCTCAAAAACCATCGCCACAGATGACCCCAGCAACTATCGCCAATGAGATGCAGAGTAAAAAAAGGGCAAAAAGCCGCGGCAACACAACTCCGCATCATTCACAACGACCAGCCACAACGGGGAGATGACCACAAAACACGCTATAAGGCGCATTAGCAGCAGGAAATTAACACCTGCTCTGTCCTGGTGTAAAGTCGGACGACAACCGGCACCACGAAAGGGAGCCAGCCCAGAGCCACTCTTGAAGAACAACAGATGCCATGCAGCTCGAAGCCCCAACAGGCCCACAACACCCACCTCCACCACCCCCAGGCCCTCCACCATCCCCCGGACCTCCCCGCACCACCCCAGTTGGCCTCCACACAGGCAGCACAGACACAGACCGTGGACCTTCCAAAATGGACTTGTTCTTTGGGTTATGTTTGCCAGCCGATGTGTGGAAGCAGATTAGGAGGATAGACCACACAGAATTGCTCGGTCATACCTGGGAACAACACAGCACATTGGATAAACAGCGGAATCCTTGCCAAAAACCAGTTAAAGCTATATTGGACCTCCCTGATAAAATAGTGCGGAAGGTAAAAACACTGATACCGGAGAAAAAGATATACTGGTCCATAGTAACAGCGTGCCGCCAGAAACCACAAGAGTATTTCTCGAGATTTGAAACAGTGTTCTCCAATTACAGTGGACAGGACATGTCCACCGTGACCGGACACCACTTATTCGTGCAAAATTACGTCAAAGGACTGCTGCCGGAGGTATCACAGAAATTACAAACTAGCGAAAGTAGTTGGGCAGTCTCTAAGCCAGCGGCTATTCTCCAAATGGCCCAATATTATGAACGGAGAGAGAAAAGTAGAGAGGTACCCCTTAACAAAAATCAAGGGAAATAGGGTTAACTAACCTGAGAGAAAAGAAAAGGTTCACTTGAACAGAATTTAATTAATGAGCCACAAATAATGTAGGGTCGAAAACAATTAAGAGTTATGTACATAAAATACAGTTTATTGATTACACAATTGTTAAAAAAGTGGACAACTTAAAGACCACTTAACACAAATTTAAAAGGAATTAACAATAAAACTACCTGACAATCAATTTTGACCAGCAAAATTGATACATTGAGACAGAAAACAGTAAGACATTGACCTTGTACAATACTGGATGTATATTCAAACTCAATTTCTGACACCAAAATTATGCACACTATAATACAATGTATCAACAAGGGTATCCGAGTCATGAATTATACTGAAGATTGCGTCGACGCGTTTCGGTGGTTTTCCAAAATTCTATCCACCTTTATCAAGACTACAATTGATATCTGTCGTGGTTCAGGGGTCAATATAATCTCCCTAAAAGAGTGGATACACAATGCATTAGAATTGATACAACATAACTCCAAATTTTTAGGAATGTTATAATCTGATACAATAGATGAATAACACTGTCAGACTAATTACAGAAATGAAAGTCTTCCTAATACATTAAGGTAGATTCTACATTTCTCATTGTGCTTGTAAAAACTAAAGACAAAAACATTTGAATATAACCTAAATCCAAAATTCCTTTATAGGGAGAAAAACAATTCATTTTCTAATATGCTAAAGAAACCTTGTCAGGCACATACATTTCCATATTTCTGGGGGCCAACTAATCTCCTGTTTTACTTTACATGTCATATTTAAAGGACCTGAATTGCCATTCAAAAAAAGGAATTTTATGTTTTTGTATACCTCTAGAGAAGAAGGGGGCTGTTACGATTGACTCCTATTCTTGCTTCATCTTTTGGTTGTATTTGGCGTTGTTTTGGTTCGCATGTAAAGTTACTATTCCTATTTAATAAACACAAAGGAGGGGATTATGTCCTACATCCTATGTTTTAAATGACTTGTTTAGTCTACCTCTACATCCGCTTTTAAATGCTGTCAGGCTTGCATCATAACATATGGTTTAAATAAAAGGCTGCTGGCTTCGTATGTCCATTTAAAATGTGCGTGTCTACATCGAGTTGCAGTTACGTTATCCTGCAAATAAAGATGTAAGCGACCATTAGGGGTGAGCAAATAATAATTGTTTGCAGGGGAAAGACACTAGTTATTGTCTCGTCTGGATTTCTTAGGGGACTGGCATACCTGTATCATGGACGCTTGAACGATGGCTGCACTCGCTCCGACTAATTAAGCTTCGTAGAACAATTTTTACTTTAAAATTAACCAGGGGCGCTTATGTCATGTCCTTGCGTCGTGAACAATTGTTTGTCTCACTGGAAGTAAAGAGAAAAGGGACAGATGCAACCGAAGCTGTTACGAGTACTTTGCTTAATCTTAGAACTCGCCTTGACCGTTCCCCCTTGTTTCCATGTGCCGCTTACCTGTTGAATCGCAAAGGACTGCCTGCTTCTCTGGTTACGTAGAGTCTACCAGAAAAGAGGGAAACGCCTTGTTTAAATACCATGTCTGGCACGTCATAGGTCCATGTTTGGACCTATGACGTTTCCCCCCTAAGTCAGGGGGGAAACAGTCAGGGGCAACGACGGATAGAGCGTGGCCTCAATAATTCCTGAGCATGGTCCAGGAGAGGTGAGGTCTGGTCCCCGGTCATTCTGGATATAAAGTGACATGGAGGACAAGAAACAGTTTTCTGGTTAACTATATCCTTTTTTCACATTTGTTTTATTTTCACTTGCAGTAGCATTAATATTTAGAACACAGGCCCTGAAGAAAGCCTGGGGCATCTCTCCCGTAAGGCTGAAACATGTTGGCCCCATGCAGTCATTTGTTTAAACTGCTAGATTTTTTGCACTGTTCTTTGTTTTATTTGGAAGTGGACAGGGCTCAATAAAAGTCTTTCCTGTTCCCCTATCCTTTTTAATTCACCACTTCAATCCACCATTATTTTTGTTTTTTGCACTGCACATGATCCCATCATACAATGTTCAAATGGTCTTGAAGTGATTTTTTGGTCAGAACTTGATTCTGGCAGAGGGTACGCAATACGGTCTCAGTGATCTAGAGGCATACGACCCTTGAAGGAAGACCAAATGATAATATTGATCATTGCAAGATGTTGATGGGAATCCTACATACCAGTGGATGGTTCGATTCACTATCACTGACGGTCCTATGTTATTAGCTGTCCCACTTTTGAATTACCCGGAAGTTGTTCTCCTAAACCCAAATAAGTCACTGCATTTGACTTTTGGGTTGCAGTAAGAGCTCTTCTCTTTTCAGACCCCTAGGTTTTGTTGTTATGTACCATATGTACGACGCCAGGACTTAGGACAGGATCAATGCGCATTTTGCAAAGAATACGGACACTGGAAATCCCAATGCCCAGCCTTATCAGGAGTTGTTAGGGGCAGAGGGATAAGGAATTAACAAATGAACAGAGAGGAAGAGGACGTGGAAGAGGGTACGCAAGTGAAGCTAGCAAAGGAAGGCCAGGAAGAGTGAACGCATTTGACCGCCCTAGACAGAAACAGTGTCAACAGACAGATTACGACAATATGTATGACTTTGCATAGGACAGCCAGGGGCAAGGGAAGGATCCAGTCGAGCTCTATGTTGACCAACATGGCCCTTAAGTTACCGCAAAGGTCCTAGGCACAGAGTCGCCATTTTTGGTAGACACAGGAGCAACACGTAGTGCGCTATCCAAACGACTGATTCCAAGGGTACCCTTGTCTGGCTCACATATAACCTCAATAGGATTTGACGGTACGCCCTCCACCAACCCTTTGTCCAGACCGATCCCCTTCAAACTTGAAAACAATGTTATCGACACGACGTTCCTTCTCTCCTCCAACACTCCAGACACCCTTACGGGTCTCGGTCTACTGAAACATTTCCGGTCGACTATCAGATGTTCGCCAGAGGGAGTACGAGTCATCTTATATGACAATCACAAACACCCGAGAGATAATCCATCCCAACACATGTACCCCATTTCTGAGACAGACACATCCCTACTAGACACTTTACCCTCGCATCTGTGGGCTAGGGCTGATTCAGACGTAGGACGAATGATGATTGACCCAGTACACATGAAAATGCGACAAGACGCAACCTTACCGAAAATACCCCAGTATAAGATATCGCCACAGGGCGAGAAAGCCTTGACCTAAATCATACAGTCACTAGTAGAGGCAGGAGTGGTAGAAGAGGTAGTGAGCAATGTTTGTAATAGTCCTATTTTACCGATCATAAAGATACAGGGAGAGGGAGATGGAAAAGCCTACCGCTTCATCATCGACCTGCAGGAGATAAACCAAATAGTAGTACCGCAGTACCCAGTAGTTTCTGACATCACCACCATCCTGACCCTAATTCTGTCAACTGCTACCATTTTCACCATTATCGATCTCAAGAATGCCTTCTTCTCCATACCCATTCACCAAGACAGTCGCTATCTTTTCGGATTCACTCTAAGAAACCGCTCATATAGATTTTGTTGCGCACCCCAGGGGTACACCGAGAGCCCGAGCATCTATAGCCAGGCGCTCAAAAGACAGTTAGATGCCGTTCAATTACCAGACGGGGTGGTGTTGATACAGTATGTAGATGATATCCTTCTAGCAGCAGACACCACTCCACTAGCCGTCACAGCCACCATCCAACGCGTACACTTCCTTGTAGAAAATGGTCACAATGTTTCTCGAAAGAAATTGCAGTTCTGCAAACCACAGGTAACATATTTAGGTCACCTCTTATCGAAAGATGGGAGGAAACTCACACCCGACAGGATCCAGGCAATTCTAGACACTCCCATTCCCAAGAATCAGAAGCAAGTCTGCTCTCTGATAGGCCTCATCTCATTCTGCCGACAGTGGTTACTGAACTTTAGCCTCATTGTCAAACCCCTTCTCTCCCTCCTAGCCAAAGACACCCCCTCACCTTTCCCATGGACACCCGAATGCCAGTCCGCATTCAAAGAATTGCGAGATGCCCTTTGTTCGGCACCTGTTCTAGGAACCCCAGACTACTCCAAACCATTTTTCCTCTACACACATGAAAGGGAGGGATGTGCATTGCCTGTCTTAGCGCAATCAATTGGTCACAAACATCGCCCTTGTGCATATTTCTCTGCCACCCTCGACCCAGTAGCTAGAGCGTTGCCAGTGTGTTTGCGCGCTGTGGCAGCTGCAGCAGTATCCATACGCCAGAGCGAAGGAATAGTGCTCTCTAATCCAATCACTGTGTTAGTACCCCATGCAGTCGACACGCTACTGAACCAGACCAAAACCCAACACTTGACTAGCGCACGACTGACAGGTTACGAGTTGACCTTGCTAGCACCACACATCACTCTGAAGCGATGCACCACTCTTAATCCAGCCACATTGTTACCTCTACCTGAAAATTACCCTGGTGTGACTCTACTGCACGATTGTGTGACCCTCACTGACGAACAAACAAAGAGTAGAGTGGATCTCAGAGACACTGCCTTTTCAGAACCAGATGGGGAACTATGGGTAGACGGCTCGTGCATCAAACTTCCCGATGGCACCACCTCAGATGCATATGCCGTCACCACAGCCCGAACCATCCTAGAGACAGCCCGCATTGCCCAACGATCTGCCCAAGCAGCTGAGCTCATTGCCCTCACGCGAGCATGTATTTTAGCAGCTGGTACGACAGTAAACATATACACCGACAGCCAGTACGCCTTCGGGCTGGTTCACCATTTTGGACTCCTGTGGAGAGAAAGAGGGTTCCTGACTTCACACGGCACACCCATCCAACATGGAGATCTAGTCTCCGAATTGACTGAAGCAGTCCTCCTCCCCAAGCAGCTAACAGTGATTAAATGCCAGGCACATAAGAAAGTGATCGATTGGACAGGGAAACGCATTAGCCGACATTACTGCCCGAACCACAGCCCAAGACAGAACCACGACACGAATGTACGTGAACAGGTCACAAGCAGAACAATGGACTGACGCTAGAACGACTGTAAGGGGCATACAAACAATAGGCACACAGGACGAACTGACTTAATGGGCTCGGGTGGGACTGAAAGACGAGGAAGGCTGCTGGAGGACAAAAGACGGAAACAAATGGCTGCTACCTAATGCCTATCTGATCCCCATATTGACCATGGCACATTTACCAGCACACATAGGATCTGCCTCCATGACCGAATTGATCACCAGGGTATGGCATAACAGCAAGATAACAGAATCAGCAAAGCGCCTATGAAAACAATGCATAGTATGCCTGCAACACAACCCTGGGAAAGCGACCGTAGTACCACGGGGAGGGTTTGGAGTCCCTGATCACCCCTTCGAACTCCTCCAAATGGACTACATCCAGCTAGAGAGGTGCCATGGCCTAAAATACGTACTAGTAATCGTGTGCGCCTTTAGCAAATGGGTGGAGGCCTACCCCACCCGTGAGAACACCGCCTTAGCTAATGCGAAGGTATTACTGAAAGAGTTCTTCCCCCGATATGGCCTTTGTAGAATTTTATGGAGCGACAATGGCCCCCATTTCGTAGCAGAAGTTATACAGAACATACTGAAAGGGTTGGGGGTAAAGCAAAAGTTCCATGCCATTTTCCACCCCCAATCAGCGGGCCTGGTAGAGAGACACAACGCCACGCTAAAACTGAAGCTAGCAAAAATAGTCGCCACGACTGGGTTGAAATGGCCCGACGTCCTCCCACTGGCATTGCTGTCAATGCGCTCCACCTCAACCAAACACCGACTGACCCCTTACGAAGTAGTCTTTGGCAGGCCTATGAACATTTGGGTGGCACCAAAGCCAACCTCCATTAACGATCTCCCGGACATACTAATGTCCGACTATTTGAACAAATTAACGAACTAACTAACACCTATCCACCAACAGGTGCAGCAAGCCATACCAGACGTATCCAGGGGCCCAGGACACGATATCAAGCCTAGGGACTTCGTGCTGACACGAAATTTTCAGAGGTTGAAGAGTCTGGAACCCAGGTGGACGGGCCCTTGGCAAGTCTTGATCACCACCCGAACTGCCCTGCGAGTAGAAGGAAAAAGAAACTGGCTTCATGCGCACCACTGTAAGAAGATATCTCCGACACTGACTGCCCCCCGAAGAAGTGAACAGCCAAGAAAAGCTCCTGACAAAAGACCAACCAGCCCTGAGTTGCTACCCACAGACAGAGACACTTGAACTGGCAGAGTTTCACGACCCCACGGTACAATCCAAGAAAGGGTACAATTTGAGATCGACGAAAGGAGAGTGCTCCGACAAGCAGGCCACTAACTGAGTCAAAAGTCTCAGAACGGTAGCTAACACTACAAATGCTACCAGGAGAAACGCTAGACGAAAGTATGTGGTCCTGCCAGTCGTCGAGCCTCTTGAAGGTGATGGAACCACCGCGACGACTCCAAACTTGCCAAATTGCACAGTACAAAGACAATAACCCTCGTGGCAGCATCTCTCACCTGCCTCTTGCTGATGGTCACAGTCTGGATCGTTAAAGAGAGTGCTCCCGCTTACAGGACAATGTCACCCACCATGCAACCCACCACCAAGAAAGAACACTATCTGGTGTCACTGTCACCGCACCTCTGGAATAATTCTTTTGTACAATTATTGCACAAGCACAATCTTACCGCAAATGCCACGAACTGTTGGATCTGCTGGTTGCTACCTCATGCCACTGAACATTCCATTCCTTTCATCCCTTCACCCTTTTCTGTTCATGGATCTTGCCTCGCCTGGTTAATGTTCCTGCAAGAGAGCTACAAAGACAATACCACATTCGATGGGACAATCAAACAATTTTACAATGAGATCTGGCTGAACAAAACGGGAAGAACATCCGCTCGCTTCTGCCCTCTGACTTCGAATGCAACCTTTCCAATGAACATTCCTGCCAAAGAACGAGTTGAAATGCAAGTGTACAACAACCCGGTCAGACCTACCTTTTCCTATCTAAAGAAACAAACTGCCACAACTCTGACAGTGGCCCTATCTGTGGTGAATGTCTCAGGCCTTGTCTGCATCGAAGTCCATGGGACTAAGATCGTGGGTCACAGCTCTTGCAAAATAACGAAGACTCTGAACACTGCCGACCCCCCTTCATTTGTTGCATCACCCAACATGTACTTCATCTGTGGTACCAAAGCCTACACCTGGCTCCCAAAAGGCTGGGGGGGCACGTGCTACATCGCTTTTGTTCTGCCTCCAGCCTACACAGCTCCTGCAGACCATTACAGAGAAAGGCATTCCAAAGACACAGAACAAGCAGACTCCGCCACATCACAGTTCCTTGATGCGGCAAAAGGACTCGTCCCGCTATGGGACCCGATGGCAAACAGCCGAGCCATCCGGCACCTAACTCAAGCAGTTGAAACAGCCTTGAACGTCACTGTTGGCATCCTCACCAACAACACAGCTGAGCTTCAGGCGGTCAGCCTGGTGGCTTTACAGAACCGCATTGTTCTAGATGTGGTACCAACGGACCGTGGAGGAGCATGCCGCATCATCGGAGCCAGTTGCTGTACTTACGTCCCTGACAACTCACCCTCTGTTTTCAAGGCAATTGATCACCTCCACAGGCTGGCGTCAGAAATCCATCAGGAGTCAGAGACTTGGACACTTGGAAGCTGGTTTTGGGACATTTTGAAGGAATGGGGCTCTAAAATAATGATGATCCTCTTGGTTCCAATATTAATATTATGTGGTTATAGGCGGGTGTGAGGGTCTTCTCGAACTATTCCTCCACTGCTATCCTTATACATCGCGCCCTTCCGTTTACGCTACAAGGTCAACGAATAGATAAAGAGGGGATGTATGTGGTGTTGTGGGGGAGATTGGGTGGGGAGTCAATCACCATTGCCAATTGTTATGCACCTAATGTTGATGATCCCCATTTTTTTACTGTGCTCTGGGGAGTGGTGATGGATGTAGGATCTAGTCATCTAATCTGGGGTGGAGACTTCAATGTTGCTTTAATCCCGGGGATGGATAGAGCGGATGGTTGCACGACATACCATCCCAGGGCGAGAGATGTCCTTAGGGGGATAGTGGATGAGGAAGGGTTAGTCGATGGATGGAGACATCTTCATCCTGACCTGCTGGATGGCACACACTTCACGTCATACACTGGAACATGGGCTAGAATCGATTATATTTTTGTGTCAAGAAATCTAGCACCACATGTCCTGGATGCACAACACCTACCCAGGACACACTCAGATCACTGCCCGGTTCAGCTGACGATAGATATGCCTGAGTATGATAAACCACGTCCACCCTGGCGATTGCAACCTAACATTCTGGTAGATGCGGTGTTCCGTGAGGAACTCAGAGAGGATATAGAAGACTTTTTCCCCGTAACAAAGACACTGTGGATAGTGTGGAAACAGTTTGGGAGGCCTTCAAAGTTACTGTGAGGGGGTGGTGCCTTGCTAAGAGCTCTGGGGTGCTGAGGGACATACAGCGCACGCTCCGCAGGTTGGAAGAGGACTTGCGGGCACTGGAAAGAAGCATGGTACAGGGAGACGTAGGGACGGTACAGCAGGAATTCAGGGCTAAATTGTCGGAATACGAGGCAGAGGCGCACAGGGAGGTACATTTCAAGGGTAAACACTGGAAAGCCCGTGCTTACAATGAGGGCGGGAGACCGGGTAGGGCACTGTCGATGGCGGTTCGCATGGCACGGGGCTCTAACACTATCTTAGAGTTAACATCAGCTGACGGGGGGTATGCAAAGACTCAGACGGTATACTGAATACTCTCCAAGCACATTACGAGCAACTCTATACATCACGGGCAGCTGGGTACTTTGACCTGGACGGCTTTCTGGGGGATGTTGCACTATGTTGGATAAGCGACGCCCATAGACAGTTTCTAGGAGCGCCACTTGAGTTGGATGAGTTGCGAGACGCCATAATGTCCCTGAGCAACGGTAAGGCGCCTGGTCACGATGGGCTTCCCGCAGAATTTTATAAATGTTATGTGGATATCATGGCACCAGTGTTGCGTGAGGTGTTTGAGGATGCCTTGTAGGTGGGTGTGCTGCCGAGGTCCATGAGAGAGGTCGTAATCACATCTTTACTTAAGCCGGGTAAAGATGCCAAGCAGTGTGACTCGTATCGTCCCTTGTCGCTATTGAATTGTGATGCCAAAATCCTTGCCAAGGTTCTAGCCACGAGACTCTCGTTGCTCATGACCACACTCATATTGCCTGATCAATCAGGCTTTGTACCCACGAGATCTACCTCACACAACCTGCGTACTGTTTTCTCCCTAATCCAAACTGTGAGCCCTGAGATACCACTCGCTGCTGTCTTTCTAGACGCATCGAAAGCTTTCGACTCTGTGGAATGGGGGTATTTATTTACGGTACTGCAAAAGATGGGTTTCCCCCCGATCTTTGTGGACTGGGTGAGCTTGCTATACACGGCTCCGAAGGCGAGAGTGCTCGCGAACGGCCGCCTGACAGATACCTTTGCAATAACACGGGGTACCCGCCAGGGGTGTCCTCTCTCCCCTTTACTCTTCGCCATTGCGATAGAGCCGCTTGCCTGTCGCATTCGACAGCTATTCAAACAATTAATGCCTCACCCATCTATCAACATCCATATGTAAAGCAGACCGGGTAGAGATATAAATTTTCAGTGCTACCTGGAATATGTCCAATAACATAAATCCAAGAGTCTGGATGTGTTCTTTACCAATATAAAATCACACAGGACCAGATCATTCACCCAAAGAAAAGTGTGAGAGATAGAGAGAGTACCTCACGGTAGAACAACCCGAGGGGGTTCCCGGTTAGTGATTGCCGGTATACCCGCTTCTCATCATTGGCGACTCTCTCTATTATGAAACGACAAACGTGCACTCAACAGAAGAGTAGTGCGGACGTGAGAATAGTGAAGGAAAAACACAAATAGTGACCAACGTATCAAAACACTGATACCTGTTAAAAGTGTACAAAGACACGTAACAGAACCCCAAACAAACCACACCAAAAAACAAATAAATTGTGTAGTGGTGCTTTGCTTGCTGATACCGTTTTATTCTGATGCAGCAAAGCACTACTGGTTAAAAATGGTTACTTATATACCATCAAAATTTATCTCCTCAAGCCGACATGTTTCATCGCTCCTTCTTGTGGCGATTTCATCAGGGCATATGAGGGGTTTTCTATTCTCGATCTTTTCACAATATACTAGACCTGTGTGATAAGTAAAACAGAAAAACGCTCAGGGCGTCATTCAAACACCTCACCAAAGAGGCATTACCAGTGCAGCGTGTATGGGCACACAGTTTAAGGCTACTTTACCTTGAGTGCGCTATGTCAGCACATACCAGCGTCACTCCTCAGGACACAGTGCCAAATGTTCACGTGTCCGTAATCGTGACCCGAACAAATCACAGTCACATGTTCAAGTTAAAACAACAGTTTCAGAATCACCACGACTGTTAAAAGTACAGTCACTCCATTACGCAAACAGGAAATGTTGTCCATTCATATAATGACCAACACCCCCCACCTTCGATACTGTTTCTGTGATGCCTGGCGATAAGGTACTGTAAGGCGCCAAAAGTACCCACCAACGTTGTTCATCACGTTTACATGCAGACCCAGCGTTTGTATATATCGTATACTGCATCTATTTCTAAGAGTTGCCCCGTGTTTAAATATGCCTAGCGAGGTATGTAAATCTCCACACCCGCACTTCATGTTATTACTGCGTTTTAAATTCGCAGCGACACCAAATTTAAGCCTGTGCAGTTCCAAACGCATACATTCACTCAGTCTCCACCACACTCTTACTAAAGCCGATACAATACATTTTTACAATGGCTGAATCAAGTCAATACATTTTTACAATGGCTGAATCAAGTGGACCCGAGCCTCCGGTTCACCTGGTCGATCAGTAATGTCTCTGCGGTGTATCTTGACGTAGATATTACTGCGGCAGATTCCAAGCTGGTAACCAGTGTGCACCACAAGGCTACAGACAGGAACTCCCTCCTCCATTACCACTAGTTCCATCCGAGATCATTACGGGATAACCTCCCGGTTGGACAATTTCTGCGATATCGCCAGAATTGTTCATCTACCGAAACCTTCCTAGAGCAGTCCTCTGAACTTGTTACTAAGCTGCAACAGCGGGACTATCCAGCCAAAGTTATCAGACATGCACGTAAGAGGGCTCTGAACACCCCGAGAGAAGCACTACTGGAGCGCAATGCAAAAGAGAAACAAGTGTGCCTGCCAGTAGTGACTACCTTTGATCCCTTGTCAAGTGAAATCAGGCAGATCATAAGGAAAAACTGGTCTATTCTTGATACAGGGGAGAATAAGATGCCAATTCCGCGCTTTGCCTTTAAAAGAGCCCCGAATTTACGGGACAAATTGGTCCACACACGGAATCGGAGTACTGTCAATACCAGCACCATACCTGCTGGACATTATCCATGTGGGAATTGCTCTGTCTGTGGGCTCACAGAAGCCACTAAGACTGTTAGTTTACGTGGTAGCAGGACCTGGTTTCTCAACCGGTTTAGCAACTGCAACACGACACACGTTATCTATAGATTGATGTGCAGTTGCGGTCTCTACTATATTGGCCTTACTACCCGTAAAATAAAAATACGTGTGCAGGAACATCTGAGCACCATCCGTGCAAAGAAATTGTCCACACGGTTGGTACAACATTTTAATACATCAGGACATGACCCTAAGGAGCTGAAGTGGACCATCCTAGAAAAAGTGGTGGGCGACTCACACAATCTGGAGAATATCCTGGCTAGAAAGGAGGCAAAATGGATATTTTGGAAAGGGCGGACCGTGAGGGACTCAACGAAAATATTGAGTGGAACAAAGTGAGTAGGCGTTGACAGGGCTCTGTCATACGCCTCCCGTTGCACTCTGGAGTCCCCAGTTAATATCCAATTTTCATTCCCGAGGCATTGCGCACTGGACACCTAGCATAGGATATTTAGCTTCCTGATCTTACCCCCAGGCATTAGTGGTTGCCCATGCCCCATCGACGCTCTCGACCATCTTCCAGTGGTGCATACATATACACTGGCACATCCCTCTGTACTAGTGTTTTTACATAGCCAGCCCAAACGCAGCGTGTGATTGGCAATTTTTGCAAAATTTTTTTGCTATCTGGTGGCCTATAATATTGAGCATTTGCAAATTGTAGTTGACCCCGGGTCCCTGTCTAGAGCGTTTTTCATTACGAAATCATGAAACTGTGCTAATTAAGTCCATGCCTGGTAACAAGTAATAGCGAGCGCTGGAGTCACAGGGAGTGACTCTGAACCCGTCCCAAGATGGCCGCCACACGCAACGTGAGGGGCGGGGCTCCGCTCCCCCGGGTTACTTCCTGTCCAGCACACAGCCTGTATGCGTGGACCGTCGGAAGCGCCGGAGGGACGCGGCTTTAGTAAGAGTGTGGTGGAGACTGAGTGAATGTATGCGTTTGGAACTGCACAGGCTTAAATTTGGTGTCGCTGCGAATTTAAAACGCAGTAATAACATGAAGTGCGGGTGTGGAGATTTACATACCTCGCTAGGCATATTTAAACACGGGGCAACTCTTAGAAATAGATGCAGTATACGATATATACAAACGCTGGGTCTGCATGTAAACGTGATGAACAACGTTGGTGGGTACTTTTGGCGCCTTACAGTACCTTATCGCCAGGCATCACAGAAACAGTATCGAAGGTGGGGGGTGTTGGTCATTATATGAATGGACAACATTTCCTGTTTGCGTAATGGAGTGACTGTACTTTTAAAAGTCGTGGTGATTCTGAAACTGTTGTTTTAACTTGAACAGGTGACTGTGATTTGTTCGGGTCACGGTTACGGACACGTGAACATTTGGCACTGTGTCCTGAGGAGTGACGCTGGTATGTGCTGACATAGCGCACTCGAGGTAAATTAGCCTTAAACTGTGTGCCCATACACGCTGCACTGGTAATGCCTCTTTGGTGAGGTGTTTGAATGACGCCCTGAGCGTTTTTCTGTTTTACTTATCACACAGGTCCAGTATATTGTGAAAAGATCGAGAATAGAAAACCCCTCATATGCCCTGATGAAATCGCCACAAGAAGGAGCGATGAAACATGTCGGCTTGAGGAGATAAATTTTGATGGTATATAAGTAACCATTTTTAACCAGTAGTGCTTTGCTGCATCAGAATAAAACGGTATCAGCAAGCAAAGCACCACTACACAATTTATTTGTTTTTTGGTGTGGTTTGTTTGGGGTTCTGTTACGTGTCTTTGTACACTTTTAACAGGTATCAGTGTTTTGATACGTTGGTCACTATTTGTGTTTTTCCTTCACTATTCTCACATCCGCACTACTCTTCTGTTGAGTGCACGTTTGTCTTTTCATAATAGAGAGAGTCGCCAATGATGAGAAGCGGGTATACCGGCAATCACTAACCGGGAACCCCCTCGGGTTGTTCTACCGTGAGGTACTCTCTCTATCTCTCACACTTTTCTTTGGGTGAATGATCTGGTCCTGTGTGATTTTATATTGGTAAAGAACACATCCAGACTCTTGGATTTATGTTATTGGACATATTCCAGGTAGCACTGAAAATTTATATCTCTACCCGGTCTGCTTTACATATGGATGTTGATAGATGGGTGAGGCATTAATTGTTTGAATACTGTTTGAGTGGGGGGCTGCCTCGCCTATCCCCTTCCCCCTCTACCCCTTCAGATTGTGCATTCGACAGCTACACAAAGTCAGCGCCTTTAATTGCTTTCAGCGTCAACTCTCTATTTCATTATATGCTGACGATGTCACGCTTTACGTCAAAGAGCCCCAGACCACCTTGAACGCATTATTGCGGGAGTTTGTCTCCTTTGGTGGCCTGTCTGGCGTCTCTATTAACTGGAGTAAATCCCAGTTATTCCCACTGACGCCTGCTGTATCGGAATTCCCGCTCGACTATCCTCTGGAGTGGTGCTCTTCGGATTTGCGCTACTTGGAGATACAGATCTCGAGAGACAAGGGGGATACATTACGACTGAACTATGGCACGGCTATAACCAAATTGGCAGACTCGGTGACCCGATGGATCAAACTACCCTTGTCCATGGCGGCTAGAGTTTCCCTCATCAAATTGGTGGTCTTGCCTCGTTTCCTATATCTGTTTCTCAACATCCCTTATCACCCGGGTGCCTTCTTCTTCAAAACCTTGCGTTCTGAACTTATACGGCTGGTATGGGGAGGCAGACAGGCGCGTCTTCGATGGGCGATCATGACACAACCTTACAATGTGGGAGGTTTTGACATCCCTGATTTTGAAGTTTATTATTTGAGTGCACAGGCACACTACCTGTATTATTGGATGAAACCTATTGCTTTTATGCCACAGGTTGCAGCGGAAGGCTGGATTGCCCACCCATTACCATTGGATGGTGTAGTTCATGCCCTCATATCGGTGTTGGATATGCAGACTAATACGGTGACATGTACTATGGAAGCATGGCATAGAATAGGGAGACGGTTGCAATCCTCGCTACTGTATACGGCTCGACTACCGCTGTCATATCACCCGCAAATGGCGCTCTTCCAAGAATTGGGTTTCCGGCACATGTGTCACCGGTTACGAATTCAGACATGAGGCGATCTATTCCACGATGGTGTATTTCGTTCTCGAGAAAGTTTTTTGGGGGAATATACGCCTAACCCCTTAGAGGTGTTCTATTTTATACGGCTGCGGGAAGGCTTAAAGGCCTTACTACCTGAATACCCTCGGGAACCCCCCAGTGTTGCCCCGCTTACGGTTGTGATGAATAGCACGGATGGTGCGCATCTAATATCCAATATATATAAATGCCTCCGGAGAGAATTACCGGTTGTGGAGAGTGCAACTAGAGCACACTGGTCACAGGACCTTGGCAGGGAGATTACAGAAGACCAATGGGAGTATTGTTGTGACCTATCGGGTGCAGTGATGTCTAGTTGTCGCTTTAAAATCATACATTACAAGTTCCTCCACAGGTTGTATTACACACCTGTTAGAAAGGTCAGGTTCAATTTGGCTGACTCGGATAGATGCGAGAGATGCGGGCAGGGAGGGGCGGACTTCCTCCATTTGGCATGGGACTGCCCACGGGTGAAGGAGTATTGGTCGCAGGTTTGTGAGGGCATCTCCCTTATGATAGGGATCACATTGGAATTGGATCCGCTGTTGTTCCTGCTGGGTCACACCGCACAGATAGCGAGGGCTGTTCGGAAATACACTAATGTGGCACTGTTATTGGCAAGGAGAAGACTGGCCTGCAGGTGGGGGAGGGGTCGTGCCCCCAAATTCAAAGACTGGTTACAAGATATGTTATACTGTCAGGAGCAATATGGAATATTCTCAGAACTGCAACCTCTGACCTCTAGGCCGGCTGACATCTGGGGTCCTCTGCAGGCATACCTGCTATTAACTGCAGCACAAGGGACAGTGGATGCTGCTACTGTTGAGGTAGACAACGTGCTCCCAGTAGCGGACTCGGAATAGGCACATGTGCTGTATATATAGGAACGGGGCGGAGAGGGTGGGATACCAGCTGGCCCTACCGTCATTGACCTTTTGGATGTAAAGGTTACTGCCCAGCCAGTTTTTCTGTGGAACTGTGGGACTATGTAGAAATGGCTGAACTGCGGGCCGTGATGGATAGATATCGTAAACTGTAGTGCTAAATTGCTCTGATTCTCAGCTAAGCTGCTATATACAATGATTGCGATACCACTAATGCTAGAAGGCGCTAATGCGCTCTGTGCCAGATTGCTACTGTGGTATCCTCTCAACTGCTGTATTGACCCCGATTGTACTTATACTATACCGCAAACTTTGTTTCCAATGGTTACCACCTAATTGCATGTCGGCTTGCTATGAGCCATGTTGCGAATTGACTAATGGTTTATTATTGTGATGTTGGGTGCATCCGAATAGTTGTACTGTGTTCATTACTGACAATTCTTTCACCGCATTACTGACTGTGTATTGCTGCCGGCCTGATATGGTTGTAGGCACACTGCTGTGTATATGAGCACGAATGACAATAAAAGTTTATAAACCAAAAATAAAATAATAATAATATGTGGTTGTTGTTTGGGGATACATTGTATACCACTTTTGTGTTCTATTTGCCTGAACTCCTTGCACCCTAAGACTATGGACACTGAGCTCACGAAGATGAGAGTAATAAACGATAGAGAGATACAGGACATTATGGACATTGAGGTAGACTAGCAAGCTGGCTGGACTATGTTCAAAGGGAGGACTGTAGAAAATAAAACGACAAATATGAACATTGCCGGCGCCATCTTACTTAGCGAAGGCCTTTACGTGCGCGTAAGCAGCAACCATTTTAGACATGGCGGCAATTTCATACTCTGCTTTTCACCTGTGAGTCACCTCGACCTCGCTATCATCCCCCGCGCTCTGACTAAGCCTGAACACATGTAACAGGGTTGTAAAACCTTGTCAGCATGACAATGCCCCGGAGTCACTTCCCGCACCAAACCCACTTGTCCTTTCATCCTCCGCGCACGGGCAGGACCCTTTGATAACCTCCTCCACTGCACCTGGCCACTCAATCCGGTCCCAGGCACTAACCGACCCCTGTGGACATAGTGTATTACCCACATATGACAGAACTTGCTTCACACCCAAAGTGGCCGGAATTTAATCAGTGACAGGACCCCTTAGATCTGACCGATTCCACATGTTTTAGATCCTGTCGGAATGTCCAGCTGCGAGATAGCGATCATCTGTTAGATCTGGGAGGAGGGACAATTGCTGCGGGGTTTGTGTGGGAACATGCTTGAGGCGGGGATTCCAAGGATGTTTGACTATGCAATAAACTGATGAAAAAGCATATAAAAGGCCATGCCACAGAGATGCAGTTAGAGCAACTCCTGACGATAGCCCCGGTGTCTGATGTGATGTGTTCTCCTCTGGAGAAATAAACCTGTTCTTCGCCTTCCAGTTTTCCAGCGCCTCGTTATTTTGATTACTAATCTTAAGGTGAATTAGAGGTGGTTTGCACCAAGCGGAATCGAAAGTCTTGGGAGTCTCAATGCTTTTCATCACATGCAGAATGTAGTCGTGACTCATGTCTCTCTGCACTGTCACAGGTAACCAAGGATATGCACTCTGTGCTTGGATGATGACACCCCTCTGAGCCCCGAACACACAGGCCAAGAGGCAGTACAATTTGGCCCACAACGCACCAGGGGCATTGTGGAACGCACATTTGGTGTGTTGAAGTCACGTTTCAGGTGCCTGGACGTCACAGGTGGTAAGCTCCTGTACAGCCCAGACCTCATGTGCAAGATGATCGTTGTATGTTGTGTGTTGCACAACATATGTGTATGCAGCAAAGCCCCATGGATACGAGTGCCAGATGCACCATGAGATGATGATGAAGATGTGGCAGGTGGACCACACCCCACTGCAGCCACAGCAGGAATTGCTCGTAGGGACTACATCATTGACATGTTCTTATCTGGTTGACGTCACATTGTGTGGGTCCTTTGCAGTAATGGCACAGTACGTTGACTGTCACAGGCACTGCATGTGCTAATAACAGCATTCCGAATCACATTCCCTGGGTGCATGACTATCATCTGTACAGGTACTTCACAACATGTTGTGCTGTCAATTGAGGGATTTGTTGATGGACGGTGGGTTTGTCACCTCTGTGCAGTGGGGGTGTTTATGGTGTCACGTATTCGAACTGCCAGTTCTGTGTGTCACAGTTGTTAGGGTATCCCACTCTTAGGCATTGCACACGTGTCCCATATCATTCCATTTTGGCTGTCATTTGTGGCCTACAGGTGACAACAGGGATTCTTTTGTGCTCTGATATGTGCCGCCATGATGCAAGGATGCACCCCTTCACACAAGGCCCACAACATGGGCAACATGTGCATAAGGGGGAGTCAAGGTCCCTGCATTTGTTCGTGCTGTCATTCTTGTTTGGCCATGTACGTGGCACATCAGTGTGCAGGGGGTGGTGTTTGTCCCTTTGCAATGTGAGAGGGAGTTGCGGATTCACAGTGCGTACCATGTTTGTTTCCGCATTGGCGCAGGTTACATACTGAATGCAGGTCTATGTGCATTGTGGCTGTTAGTGGGGAAATGCCTATCTGATTTGTACAATGGTAATTTGTTCTGCAACACGGCTGTGGGGTTGTGCTTGCAGGTTTTCATCTCACTGTTTGTTTACTCTACTTTTATGTCGCATTTTCCCGCAAGACGCGTGGGATTTGCAGGCCGGTCGCTGGTTTTCGGGGAATTTTGTATCCCGTTTGGCCTCATCGCAGGATTTCTAGCGTTCGCGTTTCGCATTTTTGCGGCATGGGGTTGATTTCATCACGGCCATTTGACACGTTATCTGGTGACTATCGCATGGTATCGCCGTTTTGTGAATACTTGGTTGACACAGCGTAAATTTCCCGCGATGTTGAGGGTTGCGTTAAGTAACTTTTGCGATGGTTATCACATGTTCTTGAGAATATGCCCCTAACTGTGATGTTATAACAATTGCCTTGTTGGCAAAGTGATTTATGTAATTGTGGTCTATGTGTTATATACAATATATGAGATATTTTATATACTACTTTGTGGAGTCTCTTTTGTGGTGTATCTGTTGTGTCACAGGTGTGTGTGTGTGTTGCACAAACTCTTTATACATTGCATCTGGGATAAGCATGACTGCTCTGACAAGCTACCAATGGGGTGAGCAGGGGTTATCTTGGGTGCCTAACTCCCTTACCCTGACTAGAGTGGTGGGTTCTGCCTGGCTTAGGTGCATACCCTAGCCATACAGAAACCCCATTTCTAACAGTAGCCGTTTAAACCTGTCTCAGGCCTGCCACTGCAGAGCCTGTGTGTGCAGTTTTAAACTGCCATTTCTACCTGGCAAGTTCACCTACTTGCCAGGCTCAAACCTTCCCTTTTATTACATGTAAGGCACCCCTAAGTCGGCCCTATGTAGCCCATGGACTGGCTGTAATTTACTTAAAAGTTAGGACGTGTAAGTTCTACAAGTTCTCGTACTGAGAAACTGCGGAATTTGTTTCTCACTACAGCAAGGCATATCCCTCCCATAGGTTATTATTAGAGCTGCCTTCTAACATCTTACAATTGTAACTTCCAAT
Source organism: Lissotriton helveticus (assembly GCF_964261635.1). Classification (NCBI taxonomy): domain Eukaryota; kingdom Metazoa; phylum Chordata; class Amphibia; order Caudata; family Salamandridae; genus Lissotriton; species Lissotriton helveticus. Next base: position 173,579,211 of record NC_136069.1, read on the forward strand.
TGGAAGCAGATAGAAAATTGAAGTTTGGTGTCTCTGGACTCACAATTTAAAAACACATTGTTTAGCGAAGTTATTGTTTTAAAATGCAGGTCTGAAAATGCCACTTTTAGAAAGTACGCTCCGTACTCTGAGACGAACAGGGGCCTTTCTCGGTAGGATGCGCCTCGCGGACGACTTCCGCAGAGGTAGGCACGTACCTGGTGGTGCTAGGCGCACGGGGAAACAAAACGTTGCGGGCCCCGAGCCCGATGAAGATGTCTTGGCGTATCCAGTAGATTCAGGGGAAGCAGGGACGACTCGCACTCCTTCAGTGCGCGTCGGGGGGACCTTCGGACTGTCAGTGGACGGCGGCTTTCGTATGGCAGGTGCGGCCCAGATCTTCCAGCACGGTCCGTACTGGGGGCGCTTCAGGGGGCGACACGGCCTCTTTCCAGGTCGGAGGGCGAAGCGGGGCGGCCGGGTACTCTTGAGACGTACGGCGGCAGCCTGAGGCGTAGATCGCACTCGAGAGGGAAATTCCAGCGGGAGGGGCGAGTGAGGGCACACAACACGCTCCAGTGACAGGCAGGCGACAGGGGAGCAGGCGGCCTGGTCCACGGGGAAGAGAGTGACTCTGCACGAGCGGGGCTCTCACAGGACACGGGCGGCCAGGCTCCTGGGTGTCACGGCCTTAGGAGGGGCGAAGGGGCACAAGGTCTCAGCTCCAGCAGGAGAAAGCACACGGTTCAGATGAGGGTGAGCGAAGGCACCAAGAACCCACTAGTCCTGGGGTTCAGATCAGGGGGCAAGCTCAGACAAGCCCTTGGAGAAAGTTTCTAGCACAAGTCAGCAAAGTCTTTTCATTAAGTCTTCTCCTCTGCTTCCTCAGCAAGGCAAACAGCAGGCCAGTCCTTCCAGCTTCTTCTTCTCCTTCTAGTTGGGCAGAGGTTAATTGTAGGAAACAGGATTCTGATTTGCAAGGAGCAGGGCTCCTACTTTTATACAGCATTTTCTTTGTTCTTACAGGCCAGGGGGGCCTTTGCATAACTTCTTTCAGTCTCTGAGCACTTTGTTGGTTGTACTCTGGTCTCTCCTTTCAGGGAGCAGGGATGGCACATCAGACGCTCCACAGGAGGTGGAGCCAGCATTGTGTGGACAGGGGCAGCCATGATGATTTTATTGACAGTGCTTCTCTCTTCCTGGGCCAGGTGTCGGGCTGAGTCATCAGTCGCTCTCCAGGAGGTGGAGCCAGCATTGTGGTGGCAGAGCACAGCCCTATTCAGAGTCCAGGGGCACTCCCACCTCCCACTACGGTGTAATCCTTGCATTCACCACCTGTCATCCCCCAGCCCTGTCGCTCACATATCCCAGACAGTCAGATACACATCCTAGCAGAGGCGGGCTGAAATGGTTAGGCAAGCAAATGCTAGCTTTCTAAAAGTAGCATTTGCAATCACAGGATATTAAAATAAACTTTACTAAATGAAGTATTTTATTATTCTGAGTTCAGGCATACTAAACTTGACCTTCTACCATGCTCACTGAGCCTGCTGGGATTATAGGGTGTAATAATTCCAGCAGCCCATCTTGGCCTAAGGGAACAGGTAGCCTTACAATAGTGAAAAACGAATTTGGCTGTAATTCACTATTAGGACATGCCACACACATCAGGGCATGTCCTACCTTACACTTACAATGCACCCTGCCCTTGGGCCTACCATAGGGGTGACTAATATGAAGTAAAGGGAAGGTTTAGAGGCTGGCAAGTGTGTGCACTTGTCCAGCCAGCATGACAGTACCAGACTGCACACAGGTTCTGCAATGGCAGACCCTAGACCCATTTTAAAAGGCTGCTTCTGTGGGTGGCGCAACCAGCGCTGCAGGCCCACTAGCAGTATTGGCATTCACAAGCCCTGGCACTCCTGGTGCACTCTACTGGGGACTGACAGTAAATCCAATGAACCAATCCTGGACATCAATCACATTGACACTTTACATTGGGAGCACTTGCACTGCGGCACGGATTGGCCGTGGCGCAGTGCCCTGAGCAGCGGACACCAGCAAAAACATCTGAGGCACATCAGCAAAAAGTGGGAGGGAAACTCACGCCAAGGTGCCAGGTCTAACACTCGGCATCCTGCTTTCTAAAGGTTCTCCAAGGCCTCGACTGAGATCTCCTCCTGTTGCTGAAGTCTTAGAAACAGTAAAGACTTCACCTGCATCTTGCTACCAGCACTAGGCTTCTCTGTTGTGAGTCCTGTCCTGCCAAGTGGCGCCAAATCAAGTCCCAGGCCCTTGGAGGTGAATTTGGTGATGCAAACAAGAAATCGACTTATAGACTCCAAGCATCAGTTTGGAACTAGTGCATCCCTGTAACATCGATGCATCGCCACTGCCTGCACTGAAGCCGTGGTCCCCGCATATAGAGTGCGTGAAGCATCGACTTCAACTTTCCATGCAGCTGCAAACTTGCTGCAGCCCCTGTGAAGAACCACTGCTGCGTGAGTCTCGAGCACTGACACACCAAAGTCTGTGATGCACCGCTCCATATCCGATGGAGCCCCAGCCCTGTGTGGCTTCCAACCAAGGCAGCACCTGCAACCCAGTGGTGCAACATTGACAATGAAGAATTGAAGCAGTGCGCTCATGACATTGATGCATTAGCAACACCATGTCGCTTTCAGGAACTGAGGTCTCATACAAGCAACCAACCATTGCATCACCTCCTCTACGCAACGCATCGTCCTCGAGCGAAAAAGCTTCAACTACCCTGCATTGCTTTAAGGAACCAATGCATCACCTGCATCCGTGGTGCCTTACCTTCTCTGCGCTATGATTCATCTTTGATTTGTGACGCATCCAACGTATTGTAAGGGGGTCTAGGTGATTCCTGTATCCGGCCCGTCGGACTGAACTTTTGGATTCGTCCCAGTCAGACGTGACCAGATAGCCCTAGTTGGAGCTATTGACTTCTAAGCACTGCATTTTGATGTAATCTTTGAAAATTCATATTTTGACTGGTGTATGTTGGATTATTGTCATTTTGGTCTTGTTTCACTCAGATAAGTATTTAATATTTGCCTAAACTTGTATGGAGTACTTTTGAGGTGTTTTCACTGTGTTACTATGTGCACAAATACTTGTCTCTTTAGTTTAGCCTGACTGCTCTGTGCCAAGCTACCAGAGAGTGAAAACAGGTAAACGTTTAGTGTGTACTGCACTTATCCTGACTAGCTAGGATTGAGTGTCTCTACTTGGATAGGGTGCATACCTCTGTCAACTAGAGTCCCTGTTTCTAACACAAACATTGTCCGAAGATCGCTGTAAAAGTAAATGGATGTTCGATACCATTCGTAATTAACAGTTGTAATCATGCCTGACTAGATGTATCAAGAACTATCTCTGTTACCACAACTTACTAAGTCAAAGACAAAAGTATACACATGGGCTGCTTTGACGCCCTTAAAGAGTCAAGGATCCTTTATAGCCACAATGAAATACAAGAAAAATGTGGTACAAGCACCAATTAATGTACTTCAATGAACAGCTTCAAGTGCATGTTTGATGAGTTTTTTTTACCGCGGCTGATATGGGACTGATATCAGTGAACTACAATATGAATGCTCATCAAGACATTGTAAATCAATTTCCTTTATTATTTTATGGGCAAGGATAACTTAAAACAATCAAAGTAAAGTTGCACATGAATAAGAATGTTCGTCCTGTAGCTCAAAGATACAGACGGATTGCTTTTAACTTGCAAGACACTGTTGAAAAGGAACTTAATTTGTTACTCAAACATGACATCCTTGAATGCTCCACTGGTTCAACACCATGAGTTTCTCTCATTGTAGTAGTGCCCACAAGAAACAATGAAGGAGCTGTACGCATATGCATTGACATACGTCAGGCCAACAAGGCCAGTGAGAGAGAGACATCCCAGTCCGCACATTGCTGATATGATAACTCAATTGAATGGTGCAAAGTTTTCTCTCGACATGACTGAAATAAAGGCTTTCACCAATTGGAGCTTGAAGAAAAATCCAGGTACATTGCAACTTTTTCTACGCAATATTGGTCTGTTTCACTAGAAAAGATTACGTTTTGGTGTATACTCTGCTGCAGAACTTTTCCAAGACGTCATTCGACGTATCATACAACCTGTAGTGAATGCATTTAACTATAGTGATGACATATTAGTTTTCGGAGCAACACAGGAAGAACATGACAAGACTCTTATTCATGTATGTCATTTGTTGACCAATGGAGACTTAACTCTGAATGCACACAAGTTTGAATTCCACAAGAATAGCTTGAAATTCTTTGGCCAAGTCTTTTCTGTTGGGAGTTTGAAACCTGATGTAGCAAAAGTGAAAGCATTGTTTACTGCAAATCCCCCACAAGACATTTCTATGTTACAATAATATTTTGGACTGGCCAGTTACTGTTCAAGATTCATAAGAGATATTGCTACGGTCAGTGCACTGTTACAAGAAATAAAGAAAAATAACGTATCGTTTATTGGTCATAACGGTGTGAGTAGAGCTTCCAACACATTAAGCCATCCATTGAGAGCGCCACTGAAATGGCCTACTTTGATCCCAAATGACATACAGAGGTTGTAGTTGAACCTAGCCCTGTTGGGTTGGGGGCAATCCTTTTACAGCACAGCGGACAGCTAAATGCCCGGAGACATATTGGGGTCGATTCCGATTCGGGAAAAAAAAGGTCCGTACGATTTGTATCCGGAGCCCTCTCTGTATGAATCGTACCCGTCTGTCTGAGTCGCGTAGTACGATCTGTATTCCGTGAATCCGTCTGAATCGTCGCGATCCGTACGTATTGCAAGACTGAAACCGTGAACCGTACGACTCGTACACATGCCGTGCGACTCGTACACATGCCGTACGACCCGACGAGTACGATCCGGACCGGGGTATGAGGACGCGATTCGTACGGTCCACGTCAGGTATGGGCGAGTCATACGGAAAAGCACACAAACACATACACACCGTACGGTCCGTACACCCCATGATCGCAGAGGTATGCACCGTACCCCTGCGATCATGGGGTATACTCACCATACCCCATGTACGATGGGTGTACGCACCGTACCCCATGTACGATGGGTATACGCACCGTACCCCATGTATGATGGGTGTACGCATTGTACCCCATGTACGATGGGTATACTCACCGTATCCCCTGTACGGTGCGTACACCCAGCGTACATGGGGTACGGTGCGTACACCCAGCGTCCATGGGGTACGGTGCGTACACCCATCGTACATGGGGTACGGTGCGTATACCCCATGATCGCAGGGGTACGGTGCGTACCCCTGCGATCATGGGGGGTATGCACCATAGCCGGGGGGCCGTTCCGTACCTTTTTCCGCACGAACTCTGCTTTTATGGCTGTTTTCAGCTCCCGTAGTAAAAGGGTCGTACGGTGCATACTCGACACATATTGTAATTGCTGGGTCGTAAAAACCAGCCGCGAACCGTACAGATGTCGCGTACAGTGGGTTCCGAGGGAGAATCATACGGAGATTAGTGTCGTACGGTCTCTGTACGACTCGTACGGAGTACGGCTCCTGGTACGAATCGTACTTCGGCGTACGTACGGGGGATGTTGCAGGGTACGATTCGTACGGGAAAAAGGCTCCAAGCGGCTATTCGGAGCGTTTTTTCCCGAATTGGAATCGGCCCCTAAGTGGCATACTCCAATAAGAGCCTGTCACAAACAGAACATGCTTACTCGCAACTTGAGAAAGAAAATTTGGCAGTGGTGTAGGCTTGTGAATATTTCCATATTTTTTTGTCCGGGAAACCTTTCACTGTAGCGACTGATCATAAAGCACTGTTGACGATATTTAGTAATCCAAAAGCCAAAATGCCTCCTTGAATTGAGCATTGGGGTATGAGGTTACCATAATACAACTATAGGATTATTCATTGTCCAGGGAAAGATTGGAATCCGGCTGATTATTTCCCACTGAGAGAGCTGTCTGTGACTGTGTCTGGTTTCCGTATCTCGAAGAAAGGGTCAAAAACTAATTAATGACTTGTCACATATAAAACTGTCTTTCATCTCAAGTCATTCAGCACCCTTTATGCATGTCAGACTTGCCACATCATGTTTGGGAGAGAATTGCTTTTCATTTATTTGGTGCTCTTGAGAATGGACATCATCTTCTAGTCATTGTTGATGAATACTCCTGTCTTCCATTGGAGGAAGATCTTTCATCCACTACACATGAAAAGGTCAATCAAAAACTAGATGGCATATTTGCGATATGGGGTGTACCCACAGTATTAAAGTTGACACCTTCCAATAGTCGAGAATTTAAAAACTTTTTAAATCACCCTGATATAAACACTAAAAAATCCCTCCTCTTTGACACCAGGCCAATGGCCTTGTAGAACAGTTTATGAGTATTTTTAGAGAAAGCTGTTCAGCATGCTACATTGAAGAAGGTCGACCTCAAAGCTGTTTTAACCTACTCTTCAAGCTTACTATTCGACACCCTCACTCAACGACAGAGGAAATCCCTGCTACTCTCATGTTTGAAAGAGCAATGATGACCAAGCTGACCCAATGGGCCAACCTCCGCTCTAAGAATGAAGATGACATTCAAACTATGGACTTTGGTAGCAAACAAAAGATGAAAATATATTCTGACCAACGACCTCATGCAAAGAACATCACTTTTACATGAGGAGACCGAGTGCTGGTTAGACAATACAGAAGAATGAAATCTGATGCTCCTTTTGAGGTTGAACCCTTTATTATCACCAACACAAAAAGATACATGGTGACTGCCCAGCATCCTGTAAAGTCCTTTACAAGCGATTCCTCTAATTTTTGACATGTGGCCCGTCACTCACCAAACATTGATGTCAATTTAGAGACTGAGTCTAGACAGACTGTTGATGACCACCTCACCTGTGCTGATCATTGACACTTCAACTGTCAGTTCCAGCATTTCAGGTGACCCAGTCAGTACGTGTGATTCTAGCGCCATGATGTTAAATTGGGGAATTGAAATTACTTGTGTATCTATATATTTGTTCATGTATATATTTGTATATTTATTTATGTACTTATCTATTCTTAAAAGTTGTGACCTTTTATTTAACACAGCGGGAAATGTAGTGTCTTGAAATAAAACAACACTGGAACTCATTTTGTTCCCAATGTATAACGTAGACCTGTGATGTAAGCGTTGAGTTGAAGGCATACCTAGCATGGAGAGTTCTGACTTACACGCAGCAGAATAAAGATGTGCAAAACTGCTCTCTGTGCAGTTATTGGAGTTCCTAGGCTGGCAGGACGCTACAAAATGGTACTTACTTATATAGGATGAAGTCAAAAAGCCCTACTGCACATATAAGCAAACATCTAGGTGAACCTTCTTGTATCTATAGGTTTTTGCTAGTGCAAAATGCTGTGAATACTATAGAAGCTGGCTCTGTATATACTATACCAAAGTAAGGTATAGTGTGCACAGAGTCCATTGAATCCCCAGATACTTCATAGGCGCAAGTAGATAATACTAAAAGCTGTATTTCTGGTAGTGTGATCGAGCAGTTAGGCTTATCAGAGGGTCATGTTGAGCATTTGTTGTGCACACTCAGGCAAGAAATGACAGCACTCACTCAAAGGCTGAATCCATGCCAATTGTTATGTATAAAACGTTATTATTGTGTTATTTTATTTCAAGAACCAAGAAATACTCAGCTGCAGGTAATAAACCATTTTCAAAGCAGTAATTCTTTTAAAAATCCAGAATGAATCGTTTTGCAAGGCAGAAAAATGCTTTACAGGAATAGAATACTTTTGTAGAATCGATTTAGAACAGAAGAATGTTACAATATCAAAAGATAGACTGTTGTATGCAATGGGTAAAGCACAATGCAATCTTAACAGTGTTATGCATTAGCAGGCAAGTACTTGACTTACAATCCCAGTCTTCGGGGGACTTTGGCCAACACTGGGCAAGATTTAGTTTCAGGTAGGTAGTGCACCACCAGCCACACTGGGGCGGCCGGATGCAAAGGTCACTGGCCCAATGTAAAACAATGGAGATTGGGGCCAAGGTTTGCAGATACGTACCCACGGTTTCAGGGCTCAGGCCCGAGGGTTAAGATAAGCACAGGGGTGCCACAAAGCAGCACCAAAGCTACACCAGCAGCAGCATCGGGGCGGCCGGGTGCAGGGTGCAAAATCAGCATCGGGCGCCCAAAGCGTTTCAATCGAGGTTGTCGGTCGCACAAAAAATCTGCCGGCTCGGACCAGGAGGCTGGCTGAAGGTGACGACTGTGAGAAGTTAGCCTGGCATATGATGTCCACTATTCTAGTGGGCACCTTGCATCAGTCTAAACGACCCTTATTGATGGTGGTTGTAAAGTCAACCTAATAGACAAGCTATCCTAGTGGTAGCATGGACCAGCAGTCTTAAGATAAAACTTCAGAGAGCATGTGAAGCCAGCTGTTTCCCATATATAATCCCTTGAATACCAAATGTAAGGACACCACACAAGGTATATATCAAATATATATGTATTTATTACTAACACAACCCCTCTGCACTCTTTATGAGGTCAGAGTTCGAGATACGTTACAAGTTACTCATTAAGCACAATATAAGTTGCACAAATACAATTTTGCCCTAGGGGCCTCACGAACCATATACTAAGTAAGTTGTATAAGAACCACTTCAGGAATAGTGAATAGGCCTAGGGCCTAGGGAATCGCTGGGGCTACACTACAGAACTAAAGGTTAGGAAGTAGGAGACCCACGGGAGACACGTGCAGTATGGGAACACAGTCGCGAGTTACCATTGACTTACAATGGAGAACGAAGAAGTCACAAAGTTACTGATTAAGGACACTTCTGGGTGGACTACGGTGAAACTCCTTTTAACTAGGACACTTGAAGAGTCAATACCCATGGGAGCACCTGAGTACTCGAGTTACCTCACCCAGGGAAGCCGGGTGCATTGGTGTCTTTTCGTGTCGGGTTTCGTCGATGCTTTCAATGGAGACCTGCAAAAGAAGTGCTGCAGGCAGCCGAAGGAAGAGTGTCCGGGTGGATCCAATGGTGGATCGAAGAACTGAAGAACCTGAAAGCAGAGGGGACAGAGTCTGGGTCACTAGCCAGTGACCAGGAAGGAACCAGGATGGAACCAGGTGATGTCGCGATGCAAACAGGTGAAGAGGTGTAGCTTGTCTATGCAGCCACGAGGACCAGGAGGCATCAATGACAACCAGGAGCTGAATTCGAGCTGTCCCATAAAGGACTGCAGTGTCGGTATCTGGATTGGACCCAACAAGCCTTGGCAACCGCAACCCACGCAGGAAGTGAAGATTGGCTTCATGTCAGACCAGCAAGGTCTGAGGAGCTTCTCCTTTGCAGGGTAGCTGGAGCAAGCCTCGAGCAACCAGGAACGCAAGAAGATTTTAAAGGTTCACCTTCAGGGGGCTCACTAGCCAACGGGCTAGCAACCGGGAAGAAGCATTGAGCTGAAATGCAGGAGTGGGCCCCACGCGGCACTCGTGGAGTGAGGGGGGCTGAGCTTCGGTGCAAATGGTGCTCAGGTCTGGGGCTTCTCGTACCCCAATGCACAACTGCGAGTTACCTCAGGAGTCAATGCAGTTAGCAATTTGCAGGATGTCCAGAGAGTCTGGTTGAAGAACATTGAAACCTGAAACAGGGGTCCCACTGATACTTGGTCCTTTTAAACCAACAAAGAAGAAATTGGCACAGAAGCTGAAATATAAAAGAGACTCTTTATTATTCTCAAATGAGTGAGACTACTTCACACAGAAGCCTTAGCAACTGAATGAGGCAGTCTGAGGAGTACAGAAAACTGGGGCTTTATATATAGTAAGAATAAAACCAAGGGGCAGTCCTGGCTCATGTAAGCATGCAAAATGACTAAGATGGGCATACAAGATCTGCTTGCTCAACAAAGTGGGAGGAGAGTTACTTCTCCATGCAGCAGCAAAAATAGCCTGACAGTTATACTAGAGAAGCAGGTGCATTCTACTAGCTAGGCCCTTCTGGGCATGTGCGAAGGTGGAAGATTCTAAATATAATTTGTCTCTAGGCAGACTTCAAGAGCAGTTAACACTGAGGGAGGACAGAGCACATGGCGAGCACATGGCAAACAAAATGGCTGCCAGAAATACAAAATGGCTTTCAGCTCATGCTAACAAATCCGTCCAATATTTAACAGATGGTCCTTTTAGCATGAGCTAAAGACATTCCTATGATCCAGTAGGAACATAGAAAATATTGGCACATTAATTTTTATATTTTTATCAATTTCCTAATTCATTGCTAGGTGGGCATTTTCCATTCTAAACATTTCATTAAGCTGGTATATATAAGGTATATGCAGGAATACAAAGGGAACGAAGCATTAGGTCATAAATAACATACAGATAGCAGGAGAAAATAATGACACCTATTGCAAACAGAATTATCATATTTCTAGTCCTAAGCTAAAGCAAATCCTAAAATCATCTAGTAAACATTTTCAGGGCTCCTATACATTTCAGTGACTATTCATTTTACATTTCAGAATAGCCAAAAACACATATCTAATAAAAACATTTTCCAATTGACTTTTACATTTTCTTTTTATGAGGGCTAGAACATCAATTTAATACATTCAAGGAAAGGGCAAAATCACATTTTTCAATTGCTCAGAAAAATGTTTTTCGTGCATAATAAGTATAACTAATGCAAATATTAAAGCGACTAAACATATTATTACAAAAACAATCCTGGCTCCAAGGGACCAGGAGGACCACACAGGGCCATAGGAATTAGAACAAAGAGCTGCAAAGGGCTGCTCCTCCTCAAAAATGGGACGACTAAAGGGGTACATTATTGACAAGAAAAAGAAGAAGTCATTGGGGAAATTGAAACTGCTGTACAACCAAGCCAGAGGAGAGTCTTCTCCCTGTGTCCATTTGAGCCTCACAGGCAGGCTCTTGTTGTTTCCACGGTGGAGCTGCAGAACTCGCAACTCAAAAATCCCAGTCCAGTTTTAAGGAAAAAGTCTCTTCTTTCAGGATAGGGCAGTCACCCACCAGGCAAATGCTCTAAGCAATCCTGTCCAGTGTCTCAGGCAGTGCAGCAGGTTTCTTCACTTCAATCTAACAGGCACCAGAGACCTAGCACCTGTACCCTAATCTCAAGTCCTTCCCTAACTCCTGTATTGCTCTGCTGGCGCACTGCTCATTCGTTGGGGCCACACATTGCATTCAGTGTACCCAGGTTTCTCTTGACCAACAAACAAAGGTGCAAACTTGTATTCACTTTGGGACCAGAATTCAAAGGCCTGATGCTAGGATCTCTGAAGCAACCCTTGTTTCAAAAGGGGTCACCTCAAGCAAAGCATCTTTGCCATTCTGGTCGGTCTGTGACTCTCAGCTGGGCATCAAATACAATTTCTCCTTTCTGACTTGTGGCCCCGTTTTTCGCCCAAGACAGTGGCAGTGGTACATACTTGATCACAGGGCTTTTGCCTTCACTGAGGTCCTAGTTGCCAGCAATGCCTGTGCTGGTTACCTTCACTTTGGCTTCAAGCAGGACTGGTGCTGACGCTGACTCCCCAGGCTGAATCTGATGTCCGGGCCCCTCTGGTAGTGGTTTGTACAGCAGCAAATATCTATTGGTGGACAGAACAAAAGGTCTTTATACAAGGAACAAAAACAGTCTATCAACAGAGAGGATAGTTTCAAAATGTCCTAGTCTTGGGACGCCCAATATATTAATTTACTAAACTCAGAGAAAAACAAAACAGACATATTCTAAATCCTTACATTGGTGTATTCCTGTGTACTAATCTGAAAACCCTCAAAAAAGGAAATGTTCTACACTTTTGCTCCTAAACTTTACATTACTTCTACAGGACTGCAGACACTTCTAAAATGATTCTTCTTATTTATTTATTTTAGTGTCTTATAGAGTGCAAACTTGACCTGTGAGGGTATCAGAGCGCTTTACAGGGTATACAAGGTCTACACACCAACATAAAATGCAGAGAAACACTAACACGTCTTACCCTTACTCCTACATGTAAATGATTACACTCATAGTCAGCTTCAGTGCTCTGAACTGAGATAGGTGTGACAGATTTGTGGGCTATACCTACATTGTACGCTTAGGACCAAGCTCTCATGTTATAGGAGCAAAAGGAAAATCTAAAACTGCTAATTTCACAGGGGCTCTTCTCTATAAAACAACATTTTCTTCAAAACGTTTTTTCCCTAAGGATCACATGGGCATCTTCCCTGGTTCTACTTTCAAAATAAGGGAACAACAATCTAGACTACTGATCCTGTCATAATTTCATCAAACAGGAAGGGCAGTAATAAAACCTACATATTTATTCATTTTATTCATGCTAACAATGCTTAAAACAGTATTACTGAATAGCCAATTAAATGTCTCATTGCTATTTCACAGACAGTTTAGACAGGCTAAAAAAAATTGAGAAAAGGAGAGAGCAACATACATATTACCTAGCCTTAATTTGTAGAGGAGCTAGCCTCCCCCCCCCATTTTAACAGTAGGAAATTTGAAACAGGTTTCACTTCTGTCAACACTATCAACCCCTATTTGTAGCAACTAGGCATAAACAAAGTTATAGGAGGTACATCGCACTTTTGAGAGAGCTAGAAAAACACATGAATACCCAATTCCCAATCCTTTTATCAAATGTACAAATAAAACATGAGGGCAAATGAATTCAAACTAAATCCCATTGGCTCAGCCTTAGTAAGCATTAGTACTGTATAAATATGACAAAGCTTACATATGCAATTGCATCGTGGTATATTCATATTAGTGCATAAAAACTTGCTTTGCAACAACAAAATGTCAACGCAGACCTTCTCTGGGAGCCCTGCTATGCTTCTAAATATAGAGCTGACATTTAACTCTTCCCAGCTGTCCTATTCTGTGTGCAAATTTTCCATGCAGCTTTCCCTATTCAAAGTCACTCTAGAGACAGGAAGCTGGAAAGCACTTAACCTCCTGTTTGCAGTTAAAAGAATAACTTGTGCTGGTTTTATACATATTTTCAATTATAAGCAAGGTGCAGTATAGTTTTGCAGCAATATAAAGGTCAGCTATTTGTTTCATACCTAAATGTATGCATTTACTGAAGCCTAAGGCACTTTAAAGCTACTCTAAATGAAAAAATAAATGCTGTTTAAATAGTGCTTTTACCCAATTTCGACTTTGATATTTGGGGCACTTAAAAATCAATATCCTATAATCTCTTTGCATAATATTCATTATCAGAATGTTGATTACATAGCCCAGGAGTTAGAAATTGAAAATAATCAGATATACCCTTATTTAAATGAGTTTATTACGCCTGCGCAGAGTGATATTTCATATGTAAATATCCTCATTATGCGGTACAACACAACTTAAATTTAATTTTAATGCTAGGAGGTCACAGTATGAGTATTAAGCTTTATAAATATAAAAAAACGGATTTAAAAGCACTTTTTTTCTAATAATTTTTCATAATAAATATATATATTTTTTTTAATTAAACCAATCATTTTTGATAATTCCACATAGAAAAAGCAAGCTGCATCCCTTGCCTATCATATTTAAACACATTCATTTATAAGCCTAAGCACAGAAGCCTAACTTAAAACATGAAACATTTTTGCGCCGCTTTTTTAAAAGGACAGTTATTTTTTAGCATCAGAACCTAGAATGTGCTTATGTAAAAGACTTTATAAAAGGAAATCCTTAATTTAGATGTTTGCCTGTTATCCAAAAATAATGAACCTGATTTTTGTAACCTTTTGTAAAACAGCAGTCTGAAATGCAAGATTTTTACCCCGTGTTTAACTGACAAAGTCCTGACTGAGGCAACATTCCTGTCTCTCCGTGGCCTACAATCAAAACAACAGCTGTTGCTAAGGGGGCAATAAAAACAGAGCAATCGTAAAGCTTTTCTTAGTGTTGAAATGGAAGTAGGGTGACTGTGTATTTAAAACTGAGGCCTTTCAATGAGTGTTCTATAATATGCGTTGTAGTTAAGCAAAAATTTACTTCAGATGAAGTGTCTGCCTGTTAATATCTAATACAATGTATCTAAGGAAAATGCTGTAAGTTTATTTATGGCAAAACACACATTTTCGGGTGCCTGTAATTACCTGCTTGCTGCAAAAGGTCCCGCTGACTCTGCCTGCGGGCTGTGATACCCGCCAGCGCTTACTTGGAGGTTCTGTTTTGCCGCTGTTTGCCCTGCCATCACCCTAGTGACTGCATTGCCCAGGGTGCAACACGGATTTGCTCAGCTATTGCGGGACTCGCTGACGAGGGGGAGGCACTGGGCCATCTCTGCGCATAAAGCGCCGCCTCTCCCCCTGCAGCGCGGGACGTGCCGGGTGAATTCCAGGCCAAGGGCGGGCCCATTTGAGCCAGTTCGCGCACGGATGAGGATGGGACAAGGCCCCATTACATTATCAATCCAACTTACATACGAAGGTTAGTACCCGTATGTTGGACCACTAGTCCGTCTTGGTAACTTTTGTTTCTTTTTGTATTCTTCGTGTAATTCACCAATGGAGAAGCTGCTTTGCACCCCCTCAAGCAATGACTACCTCTAAGGTGGGGAAGGGTAGGAAGTCCATACCTGGCGGGTCGATTGTGGGCACATTGGCTCAATTTCTAACTAGGGCATCTTCCGTATTGGCCCATGAAATAGAAATGACCGAAAGGAGGTTATCCTTGGATCCCGTTTTTGATAAACGGTCGTCCATGGGTAGGCTGGCCCAAGCGCCCTCGCCAAAGCAACAATTAACTTTAGATATTGCTTCTTCAGGCAATACAGGCGATGGTAGCCAGCTACTACAAGTTGTCGGAGGTCTGCCTAGTACTTTTGCTAGCATGGATGTCACACCAGCTGCTTCGAGTGTTTCTCCACAAAACCATGAGCACCCTGGACCAACAATTCCAAGACTGCAAACACAGTCTGCATGTAGTTCTAATCTGAAAGTGGGGGCTAAACATTCTGTATTGGATCCAATACCTACAAGGAAGCGCGGAGGAGCCCCACTGAAAAATAGAAAAGTGAAAATTCCGAAATGTAGCAATGTGGGGGAAAGTCTAACGATAAGAACTCCAACCAGTCCCGATTTAAGCCAGCCACCTGTTCAAGTGACTACGGCTACATTAAGTACTGGTGATGAGTATCCTCCCGAGTTTGGAGCAGACTTTTGGTCCAAAATGGAAATTATATTTACCAAGACATGTCTTCCTCTCTATGACAGACTAAATTCTATAGAAGATAGACCTTTGCATCTTGACTATTGTTCGTTCCCACCCAGGCTAAGGATGTTATACGGGACGAGGGTGATATTGGAAATCCAGAGAGGCTGTCAAGGCCAACAAACGTAGTTTGTAACCCGTCTGTCCCGTTTGCCCCCAGCAACGTAGCTGAATTATCCTCCCCCACTGTACCATCTAATTAATTCTTACCCCAATCTAGCGATAAAGCTGTGAGTAACGATTAAGCAATGAGTAGAAGTGTGGAGAATGGTGGGGGTAGAGGGACTGTGAAAAAGCAAACTTCCAGCAAAAAGCACAACGACTCATGATGTATCAAAGAATGTACTACCATGTATAGATCTCCCTCCTGAGTCGATACCTTACGTTGTGGTGCTTGTAGGGGTTCCAGTTTTGAGCCAGGGAAAAGTGGAGGCTTACATTGAGCTAAAAAATAAATGTATTCATTGGCTGAATTATAACAGGCCAGTTCCCACTCAGGTATCTAGCGAAATTCTGTTTGCTCGTAGAGTGGACTGGGTGGGGTCTCGGAAAAAAAATACTAGGGGTGATTGCGTTGTAATTAATTTTAGGAACAGATGGGCTGTCGAGCATATATGCAACTGGGACCCAGCACGTTCAGTAACGCAAATCCAATCCCTTCCCCTAACCTACTTTTACCCTGCTACTCCTAATAATTTTAATTCTAACCTTAATACAAGAGGTCAGATCGGGGGGATTGGGATAGACAGGGTCTTAGTGTCCAGGCAGGTTACGCTAATTGGAAGGGAGATAATAATCACATTCCTGTATTGGCTATGTTTACTGAAAACAACAGATTCAGCGTTCTGCATCAAGTAGACTGACAGTCGAGGAGTAGTCAGTTCTTATCCCCCCTCGTTGATGAACAGGGTCCATCAGAAGTTAGGGAGGGTTTTGTGGTAAATGATTGTACTATCGCCCTACCTAGCACTCAGGGGGGTGAGAGTGCCCCTGAGGCTGATAGGGGAAATGAAAGGGGTGGTAGCAGTAGCAAATATGCTGGTGTGCTACTGGGTGCTCCGTTTCCAGCAACACAGGAGAGTGCAATTAGAGCTGCAGCTGCCCCTGTAGCTGGAGGGGTCTCCAATAGAAAATTGAGGGAGAAGGGGCAAAACTCTAGCAGGGCGGGGATGCAGACCGATGGCCCATTAGTTGGGGATGACAGCTGAACTATGGTACAGAAGAAAACTCAAGTGTTGGAGGCTAACGGCAATATCAATATTCTCTCCTGGAACTTGGCAGGAATTAAAAACAAACTATCATGCCCAGATTGGGGTTTGTTTGTAGAGAAGTGTGATGTCTGTCTAATGCAGGAGACGCGGGCTTTGGAAGATTACCAGAGGAGAGGTTTTGCCACTTTTAGTATACTGGCTACAACGAAGGGTAGGGGTAGACCATCGGGGGCTTTGTAGTGTAGTTCCTATAGTCCCAATAGGCTCTGCGCATTGGAATAATATATTCAGTAGTGTAGACATAGGACTGAGGTTATCTAGGTCTTTACTGACTATATTAGACTTAAGTTTTTGCCAGCTAGCTCAGAGTTCACTAGAAACTTTCTCGAATAAGCGAGGAGGAGTTTAACCTCCCTGGATAGACAAGAAGGGATTTAGTTTCTGACAACCATAAAACATGACAACTTTGCTCTCCCTGAATAAGAGTAGTCAAGTCAAGTCAAAAAAGTTTATTTGTAACGGTACTCTTTTGAGGACCACAAAATAAAATATATGCTTTATACATTCTCATTTAGTACATTTTCAGTGAAATTTTCAAAAACTTAAAAATTCTATAGCAAACATATTCATTTGGGGGGTTTTTACAAATTAATAAAAAGTCCTTTGAGTTTACGATCCTACATGATCGATAAATGGGCGTAAGACATAATAATCTTGCCTTCACAATTTCTGTGTTAGGACATATAAAAAGAAGGTGTTCCAAATTCTGATTGCCCCCTTGGCAAAAGGTACATAAAGCTGTCTTGTCTGATCTCCAGGAAGAAATAAAAGTTAGTACAGGAAGTATTCCCAGGCGCAGCATCATAATTGCGCGCCTTGCACCGTGTATGAGGGTATAGTCTAGGTAGGGCAGGTATTGCTTGTATTCATGGGAGTCCACATAGGTCTTATACAAAGATAAACTAGCACAATGTAAGTGGTCAATGTCATAACTCAATTTAGGGGTGAAGTTTTTTTAAAATAGTTTGAGTTGGGCTGGAGACCATGTAGACAGAATTTCCACACTTACTTTAGCAAGCTGAAAAGCCTCTCGCATGTTTTTTGAAAATGTGAGATTGGTAGAACCGGTGTTAAATGTCTCATCTTTTAATAAACTTCGTAGAGTGCCTTCTTTAGAGTGGAGAAGGTTATAGGCCCACCTTATGATACTAGCTACAGCTGTAGCATAGGCACTCGTGATGTTGCATTCCAGTCTCAACGCCTGTACTGGAGTAGATGTGGAGATTTTCAATAACTTTTTTAGTATTTTACCTTCAGTTAAGTTCATATATGACCATTGATTAATGGGGATGTATTCCGAAGCATAAGATATGACCGGCGGAATCTTGGCTCGATAAACTTGAATTAGTGCAGAAAAGTGCCTATGTCCAGTAGCAGAATATAGGCGGGACAAAGCCCCAGCATGTAGGTCACATTTCCTTTTTAGGTGATCAATTTGACTGTTGTTACTCGCGTTTTGTGAGAAGATTCTGCCCAGGTAAGTATATTCCTTTACCTGCTCTACTTTCTCCCCTCCCAACTTCCATTCGTATCTCACCCTTTTCTTCTGGATTGAGAAAGCAACCACTTTGGTCTTATTTATGTTTGGAATTAAGAAATTTTTCCTAGAGTACTGATGTAAAATGTCTAGGAGATTTTGAAGTCCGAATGGTGTTAGGTCGAACAAGACAATGTCGTCCGCGTACAGCAGGGAGTGAATATACTCATTGGCTATCTTTGGCGGAGTACTTAAACCTTGTTGTAGTTTGGATGGTAAATCACTTAAGTACAAAGAAAATAAAATTGGAGCCAAGAGGCACCCTTGCTTTAAGCCATTAGATGTGCGAATTACCCTTGATAGGCCCTTATCACTCCCCATTTGGACACGGCACCAGGTGTCGTTGTGTAGATTCACTATTAAAAGCAATAGCTGTTCCGGTATGCCCATTCTTCTCAGTTTTGACCACAGGGTCGGTCTATCTACTCGATCGAAGGCTGTCGAGTAGTCTATGAACGCTGCATAAATGGTTTGCTTCTTCCCTGATACATATTTGTCCAGAATGGTTTGGAAGATCGCTACATTGTCAGTCACTGCATGGTTTGGACGAAATCCAGACTGAAACTTAGGGATTAAACCCAGGGAAAATGCCCAAGTTTTCAGCCTATCCAATATTTCTGCAGCAAAAATCTTCCCGGCAGCATCCATGAGGGCAATTTGCCTATAATTTCCCGGAATGCTTCTTTTTCCTTTTTTATAAATCGGGATAATTATACTCCCCTTCCAGGAGATTGGCATTTTACCACTATCGATTATATAGTTAAATAGTGGCGAGAGCAACCGTCCCCACTCTTTGTGGTCAATTTGATAGGCCTTAATAGGTATCTGATCTGGTCCCGACGCACCCGTACTTCTTGCCTTTCTTATGATCGTAGAGACAGACACTGCCGACGTTTTGTTAATTTTCATGTCATTCTTTCCCAGAATTTGTACTTCAGCCTCACCATTATTAATAGACTTGTTCAGACTGTATAGTTCTTGAAGATAAATTTCCCAGTCTTCTTCTGTGACAGGAGTTGCTTCCAACTTTTTCTTGGTTCCGGTCATTATTGCAATCAGGGCCCAATATTTGCGCTGGTTGTTTTGTTTAACTGCTTGTTGGATTTCAATCCAATTAGTGTCCTGCTTCATTTTTTTCTGTTTAGTTTTTTCACGTCGTACTTGATTTTTTAATCTGTTGATTTCCTTTTTATTTGTAATTGAGAAATTCAAATACTGGGCCCGTATCAACCTGTTAATTTGTTTTACGACTGGTTTATTTGAATTTTTATGTTTACTACTTCGTTTGCTTTTCTTTGATTTTGATTGGTCTAACTTACTTTGTAATGCATATTTCAGCTTTTTTAATATGCAGTCAAAGTTCTTTATAGGATCGACTGAGTATGTAGTAGTCAACAGATTAGTTTGGGAGATTAGTAGCCTCACATGGTCCAAATTTTCTGTCCCCCAATATATTCGGCCCCTCGTTGCATTTACTTCCAGTTTGGTTTGATGAAATATCGGCTGATACTGGAAAGTGGACTGTGCAATCCATTCAGTTGATAGACATAAGATAGCATGATCACTTTCCTCATTGAATGTAATCGAAAGTTGACTGATTTGATCTTTTTCTCCGATCCCACATATGAAGTAATCAAGGATAGAGGGAGATCCATTACCCTGCCTCGTATACGATGCTGGTTTATCACCATGGATGTTACCGTTTAAAATTGTCCCGTTAATTCTAGGGAGAAATGATAATAGTGCGCGACCTCTCCTATCAGATTTCATTCCTTTTGGGAGTACAGGAAGTGATGTTTCCAAAGATTCCTCTTTAAAGAGGAGAGCCCACTTCTTTATTTCGCAGTTTGACATTTTTGCATTCATGTCTCCCATTATAATATATGGCAAATTAAATTGGTCTTCAATAATGTGAGAGATGGTCTCCATTAGGCGTTCGAACAACAGATCGCAGTTGCTACTGGGAGGTGCATAGACGTTGAAGAGCAGTATTTTTTCAAAAGTGGCTGATATTTTAGATTTAAGAGATACCTTTAAGCATTGTAAATTATCCGTATTTGTGTTAATTATTTCTTGTAACCAAGAGTGATCTTCTTTTAATAAAATTGCTAGACCACCTTTGGCATGCCCCCTTCTAGATCTTTTTGCCAAGGTTTCATATACATAGTATCCTTTTTGTTTAAAGGGATTAGTGATCCACGTTTCCTGTAAACCAATAATATCTGGGAGGATTTTAGTTACATACTTCATTTTTTTGTCAGTCTTCCCAGCCAAATTCCAGGACAGTAGCGTCAGACCTTTGCTAAACTTGATATTGTTGGGGTTTAACAGATTTTTTACTGTTTAAGGTTTCTGATAACCATGCCCAAGATTTTGTTGAGTTCTCATTATTGCTAGGACTTAAGTCCCTGGACCATACTGACCTCTCACCTTGCTTTACTTGTATTTTTAGTGAGTCCTTTCTCGTGGAATTTGATACTGATTCTCCCCAGAGTGTGTTAGTGATTTCACTTCTTCGGTTAGTTAGGATACCTTTGTTTAAATTATTGGGTATGGGTTCAACTACGGAAATTACATCGTAGCCATTTTTATGTAGAATTTCCTTCTCCCTGAGTATGATTCCAGGCAGAACTGGCGAAAAAAAGGATACCTGTGCT
The DNA here is from genome assembly GCF_964261635.1 of Lissotriton helveticus. Classification (NCBI taxonomy): domain Eukaryota; kingdom Metazoa; phylum Chordata; class Amphibia; order Caudata; family Salamandridae; genus Lissotriton; species Lissotriton helveticus. Next base: position 173,599,972 of record NC_136069.1, read on the forward strand.
AGTTTGTTATTTTCTTTATTCGGAAAGAGAACTAGATCAATTTCATTGCTTGTCAGAGAGATCAGAGGTGGCATTTCTTGTAAAAGGTTCAGTATTCTACCGCGATTCAATGGCATCTTGTCAGTAGGAAACAGTTCTTCTATAATTATATGCTTAGATGGAATTCCTTCCCATGGTTGAGAAATAATGTCTTTCGCTTCCTCAGTAGCCTTGGTATTTCGTTCTTTTGTTCTTTTTTCTACCACTGGACAGAATTCTTCAGTTTTTGGGTTCAGATGTGTGACCAACGGAGTTTTTTGAATTTCTGGAGAGTTCAACAAGATTATGGGAGTGGATTTTTGAAATTTCAGTTTATTCCCTTTTTTTCTCTGTATTCTCCTTAGTGGTTTTCTCTTCTTCTTCCCCCTAGCATTTTCCCTCTCATTACTTTTTTCAGACTTTTCTTGTTGACTACTTTTCTGTTCAGCAGTGACTCCCGATGACTCTACTTTGTTGTCCCTAATACCCTGATCTTGGTTGTTGTCAGACACTTTGTACGAAAAGATAGAAAAATGCTTATTACTATTTCCAGTAATGATTTCCGATTCTTCTTTAAACAATTTTTTAAGAGAATAGGTAATAAGAGGTTTGTTCTTCTTTCTTAAATCCTTTGTTTTAGTCACAATTTCTGCTATGTTATTCGTTTGCGTACTAGCTTCTCGTTGTTTTGGAGTCATATTTCTATTTTTTTGGAGATCTTCATCTTTTAATGTTTCGACTGAATCAAGTTTTTTTGATATGTCTTTATTTTGAAATATTTTCTTTTTTTCTTCAACCAGATATTTCAGTATTCCTATTTGTACGTCCAAAGTGTCATCGGAATTAGCAAGAATTTGACCAAGATGAGTAAGTACTGATTCCAAGATTTCCTGCTGTGTAAAAAGCGCCTTTGAGAGAGGAGAAGTAGTATTTCCAAAGGTTAAATGTGAAAAAATTGGATCAGTGAAGTTGGCCTGGTTTGGGTATAGGATAGGGGATTTTTCTGGTGAACTAGTTAAAGGATGTATTTGGCTCAATAATATTTCAGATTTTCCTTGTTCTGGCTTCGTATTGATGCTTATAGACACGTCAGAAGGTATCTCATTTTCCTGTTTACTTATTGGTATTATAGGGGTTATTTGAGCCGCATCTAGGGAAGGGTTTTGGCGTTCCCCAGTGAGAGAAATATTTGCCAAGTTACTTTCAGATTTAGTCTGTCCTTGATTGTCAGTATTCTGGACGAAGAGAGGTAACGAATCGTAATTTTCCTTATTTATAGAAAGATCCAGCTTATTTTGGTTTTCAGTTGAAAATGAAGATACTGTTTTTTTCTTGGAAAGGGTAGAAAAATATGTGTTTATAGCTGGAGTACTTAATATTTGGCCAGGTTTCAGTGAGTTATCGGCAGACTTTCTAACAGCTGTTTCAGTCCCCATACGCCTCATATAGATTGTTCGTGAGCGAAGTTTTTTTACAGCCCTCATAATTGGGATCAGAAGTCTAATTGATGGTATGTTAATCGCAGTTGATTTTATGTAATTATAGAATCTTTATTTCAGGATTTGTGATAACAATTTGATCCGTAAGACTTGAGATGTATTTTCAAATTG